>NC_087244.1:118144-418144 GCF_034640455.1 Diachasmimorpha longicaudata
ACTCACGTGTGATATCTCTCTCTCTCTCTCTCTCTCTCTCTCTCTCTCTCTCTCTCTCTCTCTCTCTCTCTCTCTCTCTCTCTCTCTCTCTCTCTCTCTCTCTCTCTCTCTCTCTCTCTCTCTCTCTCTCTCTATCTCTATCTCTCTCTCTATCCCCTTTATCCCGTTTAAACCCTTCCTGTCATTCCCATCAGCCCTCTCCTAAAATACACCTCTTCCCCTCCTTATTTTCCTATTTATATAAAATTAATTTATTTATTTATTTTTTCTTTTTTGTTGCAGGCCGGGGCTCGCTGGGAAGGAGGTGTCGGTCCGGACACCCCGAGAGCGCGCTGGGTCCGCGCTGTGAGGCGCGAGGCGCGCCAGTTCGAGGCCGAGGGCGAGCAGGTGCTCGCCCTCTACGATGTCGAGGATGCCTGGGCCCTCAGGATCCTCTTCGGAGAGGAGCCCACCCAGCCTGACCTGACGGAGGAGGACTGGTCCCTGGAGCAGTGGGACTGAGATCCCCCTCCACCCTACCCCCCCTTTAATTAGATTGAATTAAAAAAAAAATTGTATTTTCTAATTTTAAGTTTTTTTTTAAATAAAATAAAATTTTAAAATTAATATTTTCTTGTTTCTACTTTTATTTATTTCCCTTAGTTTTAATTTATAAAATAGGAATAGAAAAAAAAAAATTTTACTTTAATTTTAATATTTAAAGAAAAAAAAATTTGTATTTTAGTTTTAAGTTTTTTTTTAAATAAATAAATTTTAAAATAAATTTTTGTATTTCTATGTTCTTTTTACATTATCCCTTCCCTTAGTTTTAAGTTTAAATATTCAGAAAGAGTATATTAGCTTTAAGATTATTATTATTAAGAACCAAAAAAAAAAATGTAGTTTAGTTTTAAGTTTTTCAATAAAAAAATTTTTAAAATGAATATTTGTGTACCTTTTTTTTTAAACATTTACTTCTTTTTAATTTTAAATTATTATTATTAAATAGGAAATGGGTGGGGGAATAAGCGTAAAGGGAATCTTTTCAATTTTTATTCATTTATTTATTTATTTCTTCGTATAAATTACATTTTTCTTACAGATAATTTTCATTTTCGCGGGCCGCGGGTTTTTGAAACTTCGTATTTCAATTCGAAATACGAACGGCTGAAAACCCGCCCCGTCAAAGTTGACGGTGGCGCCCCCCTGACAGTCGGTAACCCCTCCCAGGACCCTAGAAACGTACATTCCCAGAATTCCACAGTGTCGGTAAAACCGTAGGGCCGCCTCCTGACACCAGGAGGCTCTGCTCAAATGTAAACATTGTAGGGCCCATTTTTTAAAAAATTAATATCTAATGAACAAACAAACTTAAAAATATGTAATTTGGATATTAATTATCAACAAACGATTCCCTATCCATTAATAATAACTATTCGAGGCTACAATAAAATATTAAGCGAGTGGAGGAATAGCCCCTACTCATTAAATTGTTTAATTAATTATTAAATAATGCAGGCCTACAAACGTTTTTCGTGCATAACAATATTATACAAAACTACAACAATTAATCTAAATTGATAAAATACTTAATTTTCAAATAAACAGTGCGCGCCAACTAGCAGCGGTTAAATCGCGGTTTTTTGAAACCATAGGGCAGTGTCGCGAAACCATCAAGCCGCCGTTTTGGGCCTGTCGCACGTACGATCTTACTCTCAGGTTTCGTGATGACGTCATGATACACTGTCGGACGAATACCATGATAGTCGATCTGGTAGGGATCTGCTTTATCGACAACGAGCGCGCGAATCGAGTCGTAATGAATTTGTTTACGCGATTCATAATTCAGTCTAACCCCTTTTATTTTGCTAACTTCCCCCCTACTACCGTCCGGTTTTTTTACGCGATAAGTATAAAATTTAGGCCCCCCAGAGACAAAAGAAGTAATGAAACTTCCTTCTCCGTAGCCCTCTACTTCGTCGGTCAAATCCCCTAGAAAATTCCCTAGCGGTAATTCATTTGATCCATCGCTGACGTAAATTACCGAATCTGTATCATAATATAAAACACGTTCTTGCTGTTTTTCTAGATAAGAATATAACTTTAGACGCGCGTGAGCGGTTGTATAAGCCGCAATAACAACATTAGCCTTAGTGGACATTTCCGCGGCTTCATTTAAATGTTTCCAGGACATGAAGAGAGTGTCGTTATCGACAGGAACAAGTCCTGTTACTTCAATTTCAGGATTAAACATTATATTTACAAATTCCTCATGTGTTCGAATAATAGCTTTTTTTGTCAAGTTCTCCCTCTCCCCAAATTTACCCCAGAGACAGTTTAAACAAAGTTTTGCTACGGCTCTCAATCCGGCATTCTTTTGAATTTTATCTTTGTCAAGTTTTATACCTTCTCGCGTCTCATATTCAGCAATATATCTATTCTTTGATTCATCATCTACACACTCAGCAGGCCAATCCGAAGCCTCTTGTTTTATTTTCAAAAAAGTGTTAATGTATTCGGCAAATAATCCACCTGTTCGCGTCACAGGATTATAACGCGTAGTACTCTTATACTCCCAAAGCTCACTGATTTCTAATATTTTGTACCCCATTTCTACGGCTTTACGAAGTTCTGGAGCGACCCAAGTTCCCAAAAATTCGCGAGCAGCGGGATCATCATGAGGGCAATTGTCTTGTACAAGATCATCGCAGCATGATCGACAGAGAGGGAACAGTAACTTTCCATGGGCTTTTACTGGTAAAACAGGGTGAAATAATTGACGAGGGGGTAAAACGCGACATTTCACGAGACCTCCTATCCGCGAAATATTATTATTAGGGCATATAAGCTGACAATCACGCCCCACATGGACAGTGGGATGGCCAATCGGGAAAACCCCTGTCTTTAAAACGTATGGGTATAACGAACAAACGTCAACATAGCGAATTTTCTCATTATCTTTTACATCATAATGTGTTACGGTATTTCCTGTTCGTCCCCCGAAAAATGCATCGCGCGGATCCAGCACTATAAACATTTGCTGATCAACGTTTTCTACAAAATTCGCCAACACATGATCTGTCTTTTTTTGACGAATAAAATCGCATTCCCACATTTCAACGACTTCATAACCCGAGTGTCGCAATTCCCGTGTAATCGCCCCTGTTCTCTCATATCGACTCTCTAGTGTATCCTTGTGACTCAACTCTTTATCTCTATTGAATTTGAAACACCGTGGGCATCCGTGCCAATAACACCCGTGGAACTGATATGCATATTTCTTATTATTATTCGCGGTATCCTCCCAAAAACCATCTAGACGCAGGCCTGAAGTTGTTCTGTGTTCACGAGTTCGTCCGGCATGTATTATTCGATGATTCTCGCAATGTTCGCGCCACAAGAGCCATTCAATTGCGATTTTCGACTGCGTTTTCCCTAACCGATATCCTCCCTGAGGTATAATGCCTATCTGCTTGTCTTTTAAGAAATTTGTTTGAAAAATACGCATGCATGTAGAAGCAATCGTTACACATTCTGTAAAAGGACAGACATTTCCAGCATTCATAATCAGTTTTCGAAATTCAACACAGGCTCGTCTCAAAATTGTAACATCAAGTCTGCAATAATGAAGAATTTCTTTACGAAAATCAAATTCATAATCTTCTTCGACACGATCATTATACCAGGATAAGAATTTTTCACGATCTTGTACTCCCATAGTGTCAGCACCATAATATTTTCTATCAGGTATAGGCCCTACGTAGTTTTGATTGTCTTTTGTATTGAAAAAATGTGGAAAATAGCCTTTCGCTATATTCCCCAATCCAAAAGCTTTCGGTAAACTTGCAAGAGCCATGTGAAAATAATTTAAACTGTCTATAAATTTATTATCCCCAAAATCCATCAAGATAATGTTTGTTCCGTTAATTATCGCTTTAATTTGACTGTTAATGCGTTTCATGACGTCTCTCAAAACGAATTGTGAATCATAGCCTTTCGCGCTATGTGCAATACAAACTACTTTTTTATACGTCTTACCCATCGACGTGATGTAATCAACAAATCCTCGCACAGGATCCTCACCATCGAAAACATTTTCCCGATGTTTACACACGCCACACGGATTTCCGTGATTATCGTTGGCGTTCACAATGTCATCGTCGGTCATATCTGCACAACGATCACACACAGTTTGGGCAACGCAAAGATTAGGAATGTGTACGTTGACGTCTGTAGTTCCTTGCAGAAGCTCATCCTGTCTGGTTTCAAAGTCGTAGAAAACAAACGCCACGCGTTTCAAAGTCAATTTTTTCTTGCTTTTTAAGGTGGGCATATAGCAGAAATGAGAAATATCTTCGTCCTTTTGACATACGTTGCAATAATATTTATGGCACACATGATTCTGAATTTTGCGATGATCAATTTTCGTATTACATTGACCACACAATTTTATATAGTCACAGACGGTGGGGTTATTTCCGCTGAACGATCCTGGTTTCTTATGTTGATCGAAGCACAATTGCCCGTGAAACTCCCGATTACAGTCGTCACACACTATTTTATCAACAATCGTAGAGTCACACGGAGGATTCTTCAAACACCTATCACAAGTCCTATCACAAACATGTCCTTGCGTAGTGTAAGGTTTGTTACAATGCTCGCAATAATCCTTCACACCAAAGAATGAAGGTAAATTTTGGATTGGCTCATAGTGGTTCTCTTCAGGATAATACACAATCGGTAAGGTATATCGGACGGTCATCTTTCTGCTAATCAATTCAGGTGTACCATCGTAGAGCACAGGGTGATCTTTTCCGTTTCTCATGAGGGAATAGACCTTGATAAGGCATCCTTCTTCAGCCAAGTATCGCTGATATTGAGCAACTTCCTGTAGACCACAGCCTTCGTCAGGAGCAATCACTCCTGCCCTTCGAGTTAGTCTTTCGGCCTCCTTACGTTGCATTTTTCCCTTGCATTGCCGGATTGCCTGCCATACCTCGTGGATCTTGCCCTTATCAGCTCTGGTTTTTAATTTTTCTGCATGTGCTTTGGCCACAACAAGTGATCGGGCTAGACACAAGCCATCTTCATTCGAAATCTGAAGGATACATTTTCTACTAAACCCTCTTTTCATGCCGTTTTCAAGGAAACCTTGACCTACCGGGGCTTCAGCCACGTGAAGTTTGATCCAAAACTTATCGGCACATCCGAAACCGTTTGCGCTCTGCGCGATAGAGCTGACAAGATTCCATAGATCTTGAAACTCATATCCTTTGATCGCACGTGGACTTATCCAGGCATTGTCTCTTTGCATATTTGCAAAATTGAATGTAAGGCACATTCGATTCATACCACGCCCTCCAGCCTCAATAATTTTATTATAGACATCACGAAAAGCTTCTTCAACCCAGTCGGCAGGGTCACGACTTTCAGGTAAAGGGTTGATTGCAAACTCCATCACATGTGTGTCGAGTTTGAAACGTGGGAGTCTCTGGCGTGATCGTCGTATTGTCCTTAAGGCCGGCAATCGATTTTCAATCTCTTCTTCGCGGCCATTTTGTTGATCTGAAATTGGGTTTAGTATTTTTCAATAAAAAAATATGCCTAAAATTTTTTCTCGGTATTATAAAAAGGTATGAAGCTAGATACTTACCATTCTGCTGATCTAGTAAATCTAGATTAAACTCTTCAACAGCTTCCAAAACCTTAGGGTCACTCACAACATTTTCACCACCACCACATTGAATATCAAAGAGCGCAGAATTAAAATTTTCGAATAAATCTCCATCAAAATTATTTTCAATGGCAAAATCACCGAATAACTCAAGATCAAAATTATTTATCCAATCAAAATGTCCCTGTGGAGGTGTAGTATTTTCTTCGGTCGGGTCACTGGGCCCCGCTAAATCGTTTGGGTCCGACATTGTGAATGTCCCTTGGACGACTGCAGTTAGTGCGAGAAAATTCGGGCTATATTGGGAAAAGTCAGGGGTTTTACTGTTGGCGCCACAGGGGGGCTACTGCACTTCTTCGCCTTTTTTACCTGCCCCCGCCTACGCGCATTGTCCTTGTCCTAGTCATAGGCAAGCCCACTTGACCCCAATACAGGTGCATTACGTCACGCCCCTCTCTAGCATTTTCAAATCCATATTTTCGGATATCGTAAAATTGTATAAAATGATGAGATTTTAGGCATGATTAATCAGAAGGCAATATGGACACGAGGTGGAAACATCCCTTTACTGCAATGATTTGTGGTCCCACGGGTTGTGGAAAAACATTTTTTGTTAAAAGGTTTTTGAAGGAAATTAAGCAAATGTGCGATACACAAATTGAAAAAGTGATCTTTTATTACGCAGAGTGGCAGAATGGATATTCGGATTATGATAATAATTTTGTCGAATTTCGTGAAGGCCTACCAAGATCTGGAGATTTTGATGATAATAAGCCAAAATTGGTTGTCGTGGACGATTTGATGCGGGAATCTTCGAATGGTGCAATAGTTGATTTATTTACAAAAGGAAGCCATCATAAAAATCTCAGTGTAATGTTTCTATCTCAAAATTTATTCCACCAAGGAAAAGGACAGAGAGACATTTCATTGAATACAAATTACATCGTCGTATTTAAAAATCCCAGAGATCGTGCACAAATTGCCCATTTGGCTCGTCAAATATATCCAGAAGATCCAAAATTTCTGCAAGAAGCCTATTTTGATGCAACGTCGGCAGCTCATGGCTATTTGTTGTTAGATTTGAAACAATCGACTCCTGAAAACTGTAGGTTTCGAACCAATGTATTCCCCAGTGATCCCCATCATTATGTTTATATTCCGCGCAAGGATCGCAATATAAAAGGAGGAGGGGCATCACGGAGTGTACCAGTCGTTCATGTGTGATGGCAACGAGAAGTCGTTCTGAAAGCGGCTCTGTTCGCAAGTCGCTTGGGGAAAAGAATACAGCCTTATTACACGCTCTCATCTACGCACCACCCAGGCTACGCCGGGTAATAATACAACACGCTAATAAAGATTTAATTCGCTGCATTTGCGAGTGTGCTTTAAATTTATTACACGGAAATATTCCTTTGAAAAATTGTGAGAAATCAAAACTGTGCAAACATAAAAAACTATTGAGAAAACTTGCCGATAAAAAACAAAGTTTAAGCAGCAAGAAAAAAATCATTAATCAGAAAGGTGGTTCAATTTTGCCAATGCTACTGGGTCCTCTGATAAGCGCACTTATCTCAGCCATTGTATAAGGATGGAACATGCACGTAAAATGATTCTTGTACCAGAGGAGAGTGTGGAGCGTCTAAAAAAAAAAAATTCTTCACATGTTGATACTCACCATGTTTTAACGGAATTGGCTAAAGAAATTCAGCCATCAGCGCAAACTCCAGGCACTGTTACAAGCAGATTAGATACCCAGCTATTGGAAATTTTAAATTCGAAAAGCCCTAGAGATGACCATGAAAAATGGAAGTTGTATAACGACGTTCTGAGGCGATATTTGTTTTATACAGAACAAACTAAAACGCCGGTGTTAGAAACGGAGGCCCACGTCGAAACTGAAACCGCTGAACGATACGACCCAAAAGCTATTGTTGCTACTGTACCTAAAGTATATCAGCGAAAAGCCGCTGGTATACTAGAATACATTGACGCCATTGATACTGCTAACAGACTCAAATGGAATTCAAAAGGACAAGTGACTTTGGATGGACAGACATTTCCTGGTGTCAATATTGTGGATCTCATACAAGATGTTGTCAGAGCACGGAAAACATATTCAGCTAAAGGATGGGAGCATTTTGCCGTTTATCTCCAAAGCCTGAACACCCCTCGGGAGTTTCTGGGTAATCCCAAGTTTCATCAGTCTCCACCAGCATTGCCAGACATTAGGAATCGAAGAGAACCTGAAATTTCAGAGGACGAGAGTTCCGTAGACGAAGATAGAAGAAGGAAAAGCTATAGATCACGCACTCCTCCTGTTCATCGCCCCCGTAAAAACTCGAAAAAACCCCGGCTTAGTTCTCCCTACACTGCGAAAACCGACAAAGTTACATCATGGCTTCCGTTTTGAACAATGAAAAACTCTCGAGGACATATTTTGAGCTTCCAGAGCCTGAGGCATACACAGGGGCTCGAAATATTTTGTCAAAATATAAGAAAGAAATACCTGAAAGTGAAATAAAAAATTGGCTTAATGCTCAGAACACTTATACCCTTCATAGACCCATTAAGCGTAAATTTCCGCGTCTTCATTATACAGTAACCAACATTGATGATGTGTGGGAGGCTGACTTAGTTGAATTGAGATCATTAAAAACATATAATGATGGGGTTTCATATTTACTTGTAGTTATTGATGTCTTGAGTAAATTTGCCTGGGTAGAGCCATTGAAAGACAAATCAGCATCACAGGTTCTTGAAGCTTTCAAACGTATAATGGATACAAATGGAGGGCGCATTCCTGTTTCGATACAAACGGACAAGGGAAAAGAATTTATGGCCAACAGTGTCCAAAAATTTTTTTCTGATAAGAAAATAAAATTTCGTGTTGCACGTAATCCCGACATAAAAGCTGCAGTTGTGGAGCGCTTCAATCGGACATTGAAGGAACGTATGTGGCGTTACTTTACACATAGTCGAACATATAAGTATACAGATGTTTTGAAGCAAATTGTCGAGTCTTATAACAACTCGCGGCATTCTTCAATAAAGATGGCGCCTGCGGCTGTGACTATGGATAATGCACCATACGTATGGCGTAATATACAAAGTCGATTCAAGACGGAGAAACCACGTAAAGAATCCTTTAAATATAAAGTTGGTGACTATGTACGCATCAGTCGAACGAAAGGCATCTTTGAGAAAGGATATGAAACTAATTGGAGTAAAGAAATATTCAAAATAACGAAAGCCGTTTTCAAACAATCATTGCCGATATACGAGTTGATGGATTTTGCTGACGAACCAATTGAGGGATTTTTCTACGAACCAGAATTGGTGCTTGTCAATAAACCAACGGACAAGGACGAGTTCATAGTGGAACGTGTCATACGCTCCAAGGGAAAAGGAAAAAATAAGCAGGTTCTTGTTCATTGGGAAGGATATCCTGATAAGTTTGATTCTTGGATACCTGCTGCAGAACTGCATGCAATTGGGAAAAAATGAAGAGAAACGAATTTTATATGGTGCTCCCCAGCAACAGCAGCATGAGCTATCATCCTGATAATACAGCATCGAAATTCACGACCTTGCTTCCAAAACAAGTTGAACTGGAAGGAGAATGGGTAGTGGGTCTGAGTGAAATACAGTTTCCTTGCAATTTTTTACATATACGTAATGGAAAAGATTCTCCAATCAATTTCATTAGTAATCCAATCCCCAAAAAGACCAAGACAAACTCGGTACAAACATTTTTTCTACCTACTGCAGTTTTCAAAGATATAACAGATTTAGTGGGGTTCATGAATACTTTTCCGTCTTTGAGTACTCATATCCGATTTGAATATTTAGCGCAACAAGGTTTTGTGAAAATTGTAAAACACTGCAACTCCAGGAACTGCACTAGCACAGTTCATACAATAGACTTTTCCGATAAAGTATCCGATATGTTGGGATTTGAGAGAGGTATACACAGCCTCACAAACGCCAGGCCGTATTGTCAAGGATCTTCACCAGCAAGTTTGGCCAGAGGTTTACCTGCGAATTTGTTCATCTACAGCGATCTTTGTGTACCCTCCGTAACAGGTGACGTGCAGTCATCTCTGTTACGAGTGATACCATTCAGCGCTTCTACGTATACCTATGGGGCCATGCACTGTACTACGTTTTCCACTCCTCATTATATTCCGTTGATGAGGTATTCATTTCGCACAATTGAAATAGATATAAGATGCAATCAGGGTGATATGATTCCATTCGAGTATGGTCCTTTGAACGTGACACTTCATTTCAAGAGGATTGATTGACTAAAAAATGAGCCCGTACATTGCATATTACGCAAACCAAGCTGGTGGAGGAACAGTGGACCGATATAATGATTTTGGAAGGATATTCGTTGGAAGTCCTTATCAACGAGGTCATGGAATTGGTGCTTTCCTTGGAGGTCTGTTTCGACGCATTCTGCCCTATCTGGGAAGCGCAGCCCGAGCTGTCGGTAAAGAAGCTCTCAATGCGGGTATTAACGTTGTTGGGGATGTAGTGACAAATGGCAAGCCCTTAAAGGTGGCGCTGGAAAACCGATTAGCCGAGTCTGGGCTGAAATTGAAAAGGAGGGCCCAGGACAAAATTGGGACCATGATGCGTGGCTCAGGATATAAGAGGAAGCGTAAACGCCTCGCCTCTCATAAGCTCACTGGCCGTGGATCTGCCAAGACATCCAAAACTCGGAAGAATAAAAAGAAAAGACCCGTTGCAAACAAAAGAAGCAAGAAAGTGAAAAAAGTACCGAGACATAAATCAAAGCGGAAGACTCGTGATTTGTACGATATTTTCAACTAATCATCATGTCGTTTCTACATTCGCACTCTTCTGAGTGTGTGAAGTCGGAGCTGGACCTATTTACCATACCACCTACCCAAACAAGTATTGAAAATTCTCAATTTGTTTATTATAATCCTGTATCTACGCTGTCGGACGATGCCCCAATTGAATTCATCGTACCAGGCCATGGAGAAGAATATATTGATTTGGCACATACCATGATCAAAGTTCGCGCCAGAATCCTGAAACCCGATGGCTCTGCTGGTATAGACGACTCTGTTGGGCCTGTGAATAACTTTTTACATTCAATGTTTAACCAAGTGGATGTATATTTCAACCAAAAAGTTGTTACGCCTCCAAATAACCTGTACGCTTATAGAGCATACATTGAAACATTACTAAACTATGGAACCGATGCAAAGTCCTCACATCTTGGAATGTCTCTTTGGGCTACGGATAGCTATGGTGCAATGGATTCTATTGCTGTAACGGCGGCTGATGCAAGAAACAACGATGGACTAGCCGTACGTCAGGCAATTACTAAAGGTGGAAAAGCATTTGATCTACTGGGACATTTACATTGTGACGTGTTCAATCAAGACAAGTTTTTGATGAATGGCGTAGAGCTACGCGTTCGTCTTATCCGTGCAAAGGACGACTTTTGCCTTATGGACTCCACTCCCCTGCATTATAAGGTGCATATAGAAGAAGCCTCCTTGATAGTTCGCCGTGTGAAACTCAGCCCTGGAATTTTGATAGCTCACGCTAAAACGCTTGCAAAGACAACTGCGAAATATCCTTTGACACGGGTGGAGGTCAAATCTTTTGTTCTCCATCGGGGGATTATGGGGGAGACAATAGACAATGCCATTTTGGGTCAACTACCTAAAAGAATCATACTGGGATTTGTTGACAATGTCAGTTTCAACGGATCGAGAAAGAAGAACCCCTTCAACTTTCAAAATTTTGGGATAAACTTTTTATGCCTGAATGTCGATGGACGCCAAGTACCTACAAAACCTCTGCAGCCAAGTTTCACCTCTGGTGCCTGCCTAGATGTGGAGGCATTCAACACCCTATTTGCTGGTACTGGAACACATTTCAGCGACCATGGAAATAGCATCTCTCGTCCGGCCTATTCCGATGGATTTTGCTTGTTCGCGTTCGATCTGACTCCTGATTTATCTGCAAGTTCCGCTGGCCATTGGAATCTGGTGAAAAGTGGAAGTATTCGCATTGAAGTTCGCTTCAATAGAGCAACAGAGCAGAATGTAAATTGTCTATTGTACGCCGAATATGACAATTAGCTAGAAATTGATTCCACAAGGCAGATTATTGTCGACTACAGTGGATGAAAATGGAGGGCTACTTAATGGGAGCGCAGAATAAGATTGCATTAGTTGCATTCAACCTGCTGAACGAGACCAACGCTCATTTCCCGGATTACCGACGTTCTATGAATACCCTTGAGCTCCTGGAGATATTACCGCATACAGATGCATGCATTGGAGGTGTCTACCCTGCCGACCGTGTCCCCTGGACATGGCCCCGGCCCTGTGCTATCATCATCAACACCGACAACCACAATCAGGCAGGAAGTCACTGGGTTGCCGTTTACCTCGGTTCAAATAGGCGAGGAATCTATTTCGACAGCTTCGGAATGCCACCCTTCGATACAAGAATCTCTCAGCGCCTTAAGCGAAATTGCAATGTTTATGAATGGAGCCAGAAGAGACTCCAAGATATATCGTCTGATGTTTGTGGGCAGTACTGCATTGTTGTGCTTCACTGGTTGTTCAATGATCGGTCTTTACAGTCCTTTCATAAACTATTTACTTCAGACACAAAACGTAACGATCGCATTGTTATGAAAATGTTCAACAAAATTATTCAAAAACGCAATTGTAATCGTAGAAATTTAAGTAAGCCTTTTCAGAACTTGTCTGGTAAAGGTAGTTTGCATTGTAACCAGCGGTCTTTAAAAAATATATTCCATTTGCATTAATTTAATAATAATAATAACAATAATTTTGATTACTACTATTTTTTAAATCCCTAATATTATGTACCACCCCTCATACAAGTATAATTTCTGAATAAATGATTTATATACTCAATAAATTATGTATTACATATTTATTTCATTTTCCCCATATATACCCACATTTCCCACGCCATCCACTTTCCCCCCACTCCCGCCCTTTTGAATCACGTGACCCTTACCACCCATTTCCCACCCACTCTCCCGTTTGGATCACGTGACCCTTACCACCCATTTTCCACCCACCCTCCCGTTTGGATCACGTGACCGTTACCCCCCACCCACCACCCACTTCCTGTCGAACAAAGACATTCTTTTGGGGACCCTCACCCCAGGGGGCCCTAGAGCGGCGACGTCCTCCTCAAAGGACAATGGGGAAAACGTGTTCGGACACGTCTTGAAAAAGGGGGAAGGGGGGCGATTCCTGGAAGAAAATTCGCCAATCGTGCCCACTTACTACTTCCGCTAGTTCGTGGAGGCTGTGGGCAAAGAAATCGTGATCATTTGGTAAAAATTCGATTACCGTTTCCTCTAGTTTTTGGAACTCGCTCCAGTGTGTGTTGATTATCAGCTCCTGGCCCTCGAGTTCATCTATGGTTAGCGACACGTTGTTGTTCGCTAATGTGGTCAGGCTCGTGTTGATGTCCTTGATGCTGTCCACCTTGCGTAGGAGAAGTCGCGTCTGGAACTCCTCCTTTTTACTCAGGGGAGCTGACATGTCTGCCCAGCTCTCTCGAGTTTTGATATGTGGGTATACTGGTTTGTCCTTTGGGATAGCTCCAGTATTCGTCTTTGGTTGATGCTCCTTGTTGATACCCTTTTCGGTGGTGATGAGCAGTTCAGGGATGATTCCCTGGTTCTCTGGATCCTCGAACAAATCTTCTTTATCGACCAATGTCTCGGAAGACATGTTGATGTTCTCAATTACCGACCAGAGATTATTAAACAGATTTTAATTTTGATAGATATTTGAGGTGTCGATAATTCGTTGAAGGTAACCCGGATTAGAGAGAGATAGATAACGTTGCCCTTGAATTGGGATTAACCGTGCGTATTGCCTGGTGCGGTTGTTTTGATTTCGGGTGTCTGCTTTCGCTCACAAACACCTATTGTCTTGATTTTATTGCTCTCAAAATCCGTTGAATTGCTCGTGTGAACCCCGAAACCCGTTCACAACGAGGCGTTCCTTTGATTTTCACTATGCTGAATCACTTGATTTGCACTAATTATTCGTTGATTTTCGCAGTTTCACTGAATTTAATCCCGGGATCCGGCTCGAAGGACCATATGTTTGTTGAGGGAACAGTTGTGTAGGGTGGATCCGGAGATTTCAGGGAAACTGGTTGATCGTGTAAAGAATTTAACTCGCGGAAATTATCACACACAACGATTTGTTAATTTATTAAAACGCGTGGTCAATTTCAATGCGGGTTATTACAGTCTTTACAAGTTGATTAGGTGATGTACAGTTAAATTATGTTGATGTACAATTTAGTTGATTTCACGGTGAGTTTCGATAGCGAACTTTTCGCGGTGAAGGTCGATGATAGACTCTAGGTGAGTGGGGTGATTTTTCAAAGATGAGTGATAGACTTCGGCTGGTGACCGTTGACCGACAGGTCACGATCATTGCCGGAGTTTTCCGATAATTATTTTTCGTTGAAACCGCCCGAGTTTATCTTAATTCTAAACAAGATCTTTTGACAAAACACTGTAGGGCTATTGCATAATGAGATAATTAACATTTAAATAATTAGCTTTGGAACGCCAAGGGGGATGCCCGCGGTTTTCAGAATCTTGTCTTTTAATAAATAATACTAAGGTAAATAATAATCGGTTTTTAATCATCCTAGCGCTCCCCCCCCCCCCGAAAGGATTGTCATGAAATATCTTTCCCCCTTTCTCTCTCTTACTCACTAGTGGAATGGAACGTCCGCCCGAGGAGAAGGGGAAGCACGCACACTGCTTACCCGCGGCACACGGAGGGAGAGCCGCGCAATGCTCGCGCCCCATTGGCCGTTCTTTTCACCCCCATATCTCTGCAGGGGTGCGTCCGATAGAAAAGTAGAAAAGGACTTTTCTGCTCAGAATCACCCCCAAAACAGGCCTATTCACTTTTCGCCTCTACCTGATCTACACCCTGTATATAAATTGGCGTCCCCGATCTTGTCTTCAAGTAGGAACTAATCCGCGGTGTGGCGTATGTGTCACCAGGGAGTGTTTACCGTGTTCACATTTGGTTGGGAGCCGACATAACCCCGAGCGATCAAACAACTTAGGTGATAGAAGTATAAAACAATCAGAATAAATAAAATTCAATAAATAAAATAAATAGAAAAAATTGTGTGACATTATGCCATCGTGTACGATCGTTGGATGTACAGTAGGCTATTCAAGTAACCCCGATAAAGGGCCTTCTTTTAGTACTCCTAAAGATCCTGCATGCTTGAAAGAATGGAAATTTGCCACAAAAATGCCTTTGCTCAAGTCAGGAGATCCAATTTGTTATCAACATTTTCGTGAAAGTGAAATAGAGAGACATAAAATCATGTATGCCATCGATGGAACAATAGTACAGAAGGTGAGTCTTAATTAACTAATTAATCAATTAATTTTCATTGACAAAGTTCGCATTAGTATTTCTCTTTCCTAGATTCTTTATCAAATAGCTCGATTACAGAAAGGTGCGATTCCTTCTCAATTCGTGTGGACAGTTGTAGACACAGATGTGATCTCGAATATCTCAAGTAATTGCGAATTGCATGCTACGAAGCAACATACCAGATCTTCGAGTTCTTGTTCGACAAGATCTGACGTTTCGACTGTTCATCATGCAGAGGCTATGGAGTCACAAGCAAGGCCTCTGAGTGCTTCTTCTTCAAGTTCTGGCATCTCAAGTACTTATCAAGAAAGAAGTATGGAATCACAAGGGCGACCACTGAGTGTTTGTTCTTCTAATTTTGAAATAGAAAGTGAAACAATTAACTCCTCCAACCATTCTTTGGAAGACTTGTTCAGGCAATCTACCACAGTCGAACTTTCTCAGATTCACCAGAAAAATTTAACTGAGATGTTCTGTATAAAAGAAACCTTTTTTGATGTGAAACATCTATAGGCGCACCCCTAAACTGAATCGTTGGCGTGGCGAAACTTGCCGTGGCGAGCATTCGCCAGGCTATACTATGGTATGCCTATCTATATTCTGTGTAGTAGAGTGTACGGTGTGGCTTCTCACTCAGTTCGACGTTGTTGTTTACTACGGTACACATAACCTGCGTTTTATTTAATTTTTCATTTTAATTTTTGACAATAAAATATGTGTGACAGTGATAAGTCAGAAGATCAAAGTGATCAACCTTGTGCAAAGAAAGTGAAACTACACTATGGTATACTACCAAGTCATCAGTAAGTAGATCGTATTTTTCAAGTCTCCATAAATGTAATTATTGTATTTTTATATTTAATTAATTATATTCATATTAATCATATTAATAATTTATATAAATTATATTAATATTATCTTCAATTAAGTATTCTTTTATTATTCATGAAGGAATTAATATAGAAAAATTTATTAATAAAATTTATATTTGCAAATCCTTAGTCATATATTGCAATAATTAACTAAGATTTGAGTTCATGAGTATATTGAAGCCACACTTAAAATTTTTTTTTTTTTTGTGTATTTCAATATCATATTGTTTTAAATATTTCAGTTCCCAACAATCATCCGAAGGATCACAAAATATTATTATTGAAACTGGACGTCACCCTGATCAGTTAAACACAAGGCATACTATCAATATTGTGTAAGACTTTATTAATCGAATAGTACCAGACTATTTTAAACTATTGCCTCTATTGGAAATATGTGTTCTTCACATGTTAAACTACAAGACGGAAGTGAATTAATTATGATTGTAATATATACATTTCACCTAATAACAAAATGGATCATCTCATTTCATTTTTACATGAAAGGTTATTTCCTTATAGTCAAACAGGTTCAATAATTCTTAAAACGAATAAACATAAACTACCATTATTTTTAGCTGCATATTTCAGTGTAAATTTTGCAAGAGCTGAATCAATGCCATTAATGACATTTCTTCAAAAAGAATTTCAATGGCAAATCAATAACGATCCAAAAGAATCTACTACCAAATATGAAACAACAATAGATTTGTGAGATATCTTGATGGTGTTTCATCCAATACTTTTGTAACGTACTTTAGTTATCATCGACCAATCGTCACAGTAATACCGGCAGAGGAAAAATCGAATATAACTATTATTGAAGCCACAGATGAAAATATTTAAATTGTGGCAACTTGATACTAATATCGAATTTTTATATCATGTAAATAAATGTTGATTAAATAAAGTTACCATTTACTGTAAGAATCTCGTAATACTTCATTTTTTCATTAGGCTATATTTAATTCCTGTAATAATATTATCTTTTATGCATATTACTTTTTTTATTTGTTTTCGCCACACTTTATGTTTAATAAAAATGATTAAAACATTTGTTACTTTCGTCTTTTATTATCAATATTACGAATTATATTGTTTTTTCCTACATCCCTAACATTTGATATTCGAAAATGGATTGCCCTGGTGATACTAACGCCACCTTGCGAGTTGAGACACATTCGGGGTCACGTATTTCCTCAAGTTGCAGGGGGCTGGGCGGGACGACGTCCCTCCCACGTTATTTGTGTAATTATTATTGATAAAATAGGAATAATTAAGAGTTAATATGAGAGTTACACTGAGATAGCAAAATAAGAATTGTCAACGTTACTACCACACTTGATGCATAAACAATAATGATGGTCGACAACTGTGTAGGGAGTGAGAAAGAAAGGAGACCGGCTTCGTTCTCATCCCTACTCCGTGCTGTTTACTGGGTCAGAAGTGACACCTGTAGACATCTGGCGGGGATAACTAATTAAATGACGATTGATGCGTTTTCGACCGGAGAGGAAAAATGATTAATTTACTAACATGGCTATTAAAAAATAAGGGTTGATCGTAGAAGCGTGACAATTGAGGATTGTATGTATTTTTGTATGTTGTACAAAGGTATTCTTTTGTATTTGTATTTTGTATTTTTGTATGTTGTATGGACTACCCCTAACATTTAGGAGGATGAAAAATAGATGTTGGCCGATTGTCACAGATACCGGATAAGCACAAACAGGCAGAAGTGAAAACTTGAACTGTACTTGACAAAATGGCAAGTCTGTAATATTTAACTCTCGTTTCTCTCATTTTGGACATTTCGAATTTGTTAATTAGGTTATAAGATTTATAAGTCGGGGAATCGTTCATAATAAATTACCGCGGAAAGTGAAATTGTAGCGTGTAACGACGCTCGAGTGAATTTGTGTTTTCCGTTGCTTAATTACCGTTGAAGGTCACGGCTTTGTGTTTGTCTGTCGAGACAATTTCACTTATCGCTGGATAATCGCCAAATTCCTTGCTCATTCTCGAATAGTATTGTGTATCATTGAGATCAAATTTCTCGATTTCTTATTTTAAATTTATTTGACTAATATTTTATTTTGTGTGACTGGTATTTATTTTATTTTGACGTCGCTGAGGCGACTGCGACTGATAGATTTTATTTTGTTTTGACTGATTGATTGTCAACTGTCTGATTATAATAGGGAGTTAAATTTGTATCGAGGTCATTCATTTATTTGTGATAATTTGTTTTAATATTGAGAATGTTTACTAGTGGATAATGAGAAAGAGGGTTTAAGAATTTGAGTAAATAAGTGATTCCTCATTAATGTTGCGTTGTTGTTCCGAATCCGAATCCAGTCAGTTCCGACAATTTTCGGGAACAGTATGTTGGACCCAGCCGCCTCCGCGGTGATAATACTGAGCTATCGGGAGCTGTTCCGAAGTTTTGCAATTAAGTTGAGTTTTGGCTTTCGTTGGTTTTTGTGCGGGTCCAATAAGAAAACGTACTGGCGCTCAACTCCGTGGATTGTTGTTGGTCGCCGAGGGCTCCGTATTATTGCATCTTTCCGCAAGGGGTGTAAAATACGTCACAGCTTTTTGGCGCCCAACGTGGGGCCACGATAAATCAATTGCGGATTTTTTTTTTGATATTTCTGGAATTTTTATTTTGTATTTTGTTTTGTCTGAAAGGACTGGTTTCGGTTAGGGAAACGAGAGTTGCTTCCGAATTTTGTTGCCACTTGGTGTCGTAGTTCGGAATATATTTGTGTTTTGTGATTTTGTGGTGACCATTTATTTAATTTGGGGTTTTGCTGATCGATTTAAAATTAGCAGAGATTGGCGATGATAGCGGTTAAGCGATAGTTTTGATTGTATTGGGTATTATAGTTGAAATTTCTGATCGACAAAAATTTTTTTTTTTTGTTGTTTCGAATCGCGATTTGGTTTTCGGTTTTCGATTCCGTCTCGGAAATTGAATTATTGGGATATTGAATATTTGATTTCGTTTTCGGAAATTCTGTTTTGTTAAGTGATTTGAATCAAAATTTTTGTCATTTGTTGACTAGCTATGGCGGAACGAAAATATGTTTAATGAGTCTGATGCGAATGAAGGGACTCCTATTGTGGGTGATGATGTAGTTGGGGTTACTTCACCGGGCTGTTCCCTCGATCAATCGATTTTTACATTGTCGGTTGAGCAACTGAGAGATGTTTCGCGTTCGTATCGTGCGAACGAAATTGGTAATATTGATGTTTTACGCGATCGGTTGACACGCGCTGCTAGAAGGACGTGATTTGCTAATACCACGTGGAACGCAATAGATGAATTTGACGTTTCACTGGTGACAGTAGGAATGGATTTATCAAGAAATCCTGATGTTTTCATTAGTCGGAGCAGTGCGGTTACATCCGTGACTTCCACGTCCGCTGTCTCAGTGGCTTCCTGGAGGTCAGGTGGCCATCATGCTCGTGTCGCGTTTTCGTTGCCTAATACAATACCCTCGACTGGGTGTTTAGCTTTTAGTTCTCCTCATCAACAAGTACCTGTTTCGGGTTCCACGTCACATTTGGGTTTGGGGAATTCGATGTTTGGGAATTTTGATGGACAGCACCGCGAACCAGAGTTTTCGGATCCTGCTTCGTATCGTAGAGTTCAAATCGATGGAGTTTGGACATATGTGCAGGTTCCTTCTGAGGGTTCAGGATTTGATCGTGGTAGTGCTCGGAAATTCAATGAGGATTCGCGTTCTAATTTTAGTGCTTTCAATCGAGTCCATTCTTGGAAGATTAGTTTTTCTGGGTACAAAGAGGAGAATATTGAGGATTCTTTGAGAAGAGTTAATGTTTGCAAAGAGGCTTGCAATATGAGCGATGAGGCTTTGTTTCGTGTAGTGCCTGTATTGTTGAGGGATATTGCGTTTAATTGGTGAGAAGAAAGACGATCTAGATTCTCGAATGATCAAGAGTTTCCCGAGTGGGGTTATACAATTGGAGGGATATCGTAACGATGTCCCGAGCCGACATGACGACGTCGTGTTTGCACCGGCGTTCGGTACTGAATTAACGTAGTCAACCTGTCGGTTTGTAAGGTGATTTTGATACTGGAAACCAACGTCGTTCCAATATCTCCGGTCGGTACTGGTTCGATGCTTATTTTAAAGAAAAAACGACTCCGTTCCAATATATTCAATTAATGCTGGAATGGTACCGGAATTGCATGAATCCGCCATGATTACGGCGATACATCCAGTGTCGCTTGTACGCCGATTCTTTGCGGATCACTTATGGGAACGGTACTGGTTATTGATTGATTGACTGATTTATTTATTATCGATAATCAGTTTTTTATTAATGATAATGGTTCGCCATCCGAATACATATCAGGCGAACTTATATGGCTATGAGTGATCATCTTATTGCCTGGGACGTGGCGCTGTACGCCGTCTTCCGTTTCCTGAGCGATCAATAGCTCCTGTGAACCATCTACTCATCTTTGAGATGAGCGAAGTGGCTGAAATACTATGTCTCTCGATAAGAACCGCTGTGGACAATCGAAATATACAAATGAATTAGATGAGTATCCGGAAATCTAGGAACCAAACCAGTTACTATTTTGATGATGGATGTGTCGTACCTTCTAAACATCCATATATGGATGGATCTTTGAAAGAAAGCTTTTTGTGGCCATGAGTTTCCTTTCCACAAGCCGAATACTCGAGTTGTAATTTTTTCGATAGAAGGCCGGATAGAGTAGCTGTGAGACTTTCCTTCAGACTCGTTGATCCCGTACATCTCGTTGCCATCACTGATTGCTGTGAATTAATGAATTTACGTGTTAGAAAGAAGATTGTAAAGAACAATTGAATGACATAAAATGACGAATATATGCATACCAAGATTTTCTTCTTTTCGGGGCTGTCTCTGAGGATTTCGTCAAATGCGTTGAGCTCTTCCACTCTATTGAAGGGCAAAGTGATATCCAACGTTTCCATAGCCTCTGTGGTAGATATACCGAATCTTTGCGTTGATGTATTGAGGTAATTAGTAAGTGGTGTGAATTTTTTTTGGAAATCATACATCAAGCTGCGCTTAAAACTTTCAAATGCCTTGAAAAGTGCATCGAAGAGGATACCTGTGTAAGGAATAAACCATATTCTTCATTCATCTCTTCATTTTCAAAGTTAATCCCCTTCTCTCCTGCCAAAAATGCATCTAAATAATTTCTTTTTTTTATTTAGGACAATGAACTTATTTTCCGAAGAATTCTCCTGGTTTTGGATATTTAACGAGATTGTTGCAAGTTGTAAATGCAAAACACAATCCATTTTTCAAACACTTCACTTAACACTTTGCTTCGGGTAACACTCACTGGTCAACTGAAAGAGAAATACTTGAAAATTCTCCCGAGAGCAGGGAAATTTTCAGGTTGTTGACGCCGGGGGAAAAGGGAAAGGAGAGGGTGGATGGCTGCCACATGTGTCACCATGACAAAGGCTCTTCGTCCTTGTCCCTCTCATGGCATTCCAAACAAAAACAAATGCACGAATATTTTTACACAAATATTTTTTACTAAGGTTTAACAATTTTTCCAATTTATGATAATTTTACAACCAATCTCAATTTTTTTATGCGCAAATAAAATGTTGTTCCCATTTAGCGAGTAATTTCTTTTTTTCTTCAATTTACATGGAGAGTATATAACATACAAACAAAAAGGGGGACAGCAATATAGCACATTACTTTACATCAAAATTAATATTTTGCAATCTTTCGATATCTTTAATATTCGAAAAGATATTAGGCGTAAAAAAAATTCTAGCATAGCAAAATATTTTAGCATAGACATATGACCATTCCTTTAGCACCGTAACGATACTGATTTCCAGTATAGAATTCGATGTTGGATTGCTAAGTTGCCACAGTATCGTTTTTATGCTTGGTCATAGTCGAAATCCTGTACTCGGCCAACGACATGATTGCGATGTCGTTTAGATGTTTATGGCAACAACAAAATTCAGTATCTAAATACGGATATAATGCCGGTATCGATCTGATGCTGAAATGGAGAATGCGATCCAGCACTGTATTTTCAGCAGTGCCACGATGTCGATTTTGAGGCAGTTATACAGTACCGTTTTCCCAACAGGAAACGTGCATCGATTCGACATTTAAAATATGTCTGAAGAACCATACTGAAAGTCAGTATCGATTCTGTACTGATTCTGGTTCATCAGCCATATCGTCCCAATGTCGGAATTTAGTACCGATTTGTGACATTGGAAAGATATCGTATTTTTTGTAGGTGTCGGCGACCCCCACTTGGGTTCATCGCGCATTTGTGCGTCGTTTATCGAACACTGAATTTAAACGGTGGCGCGCGGTCCACGATATTGGTGTTCGAACTCAGGCTGCGTTAGAGAGCGGATCGGATTATATTGATAACGTTCATTTAATGTGGACTCATGCGCAAGATTCTCATTTTCCGGAGGAGGCTAGATTAGATATCGCTTTCGGGAATTTAAGGAGAGAATATCATCATATGATTTCTCGTCGCCAATTCACCACGTTCGACAACTTAGAGGAACTCGTTCAAGCTTTTGATGAACGTCGAGATTTGCCGACACTCGTTGCAGCACCTGCTGCTGGAGATACCGTATATCCAGCCTGATCTTATGCTCCTGAAAAGTACAAGCCAAGCAGGAAGAAGTCTGGTGACGCCCAGGTCTGTGCTGTTGACCTCTCGGTCAGCAATCATTCCGGTATTTCGTCGAGGAAAGGCGCTTCATATCGTAAGGGCACTGGGAGGGGGACGAGTAATTCTAAGCCTTCAGCTGCTAGTGAGCCATCTCCTTCGTTTGCTTCGCCTGCTCCAGTTAATGTAGTGACGCCGGGGGGCCTACAGCTTCGAGCGTTCGTTCTGCCCGTTGTTCGCAAATTTGTCATAATTGTGGCGAGACTGGACATTTCCGTGCGGGTTGCTCGAGGCCTTCGAAGGACATCTTTTGTTTTGGTTGTCCAAAATTGAGGGTTTAAAGTCCTCAATGTCCTACGTGTCGCCCTCAGGCATTGAATTCGGAAAACCCCAGCGGGGGGCAGTGATTGATTCCACACTGTCTACCGCTGAAAAAGGAATCGATTCGGATGTTGATATTGTTGATAAGTTGGATGGATTGAATAGGTTGGATAATTTGTTGGCACGGAAAAATCAAATAGGAGCAGTTCAGGAAAATTTTGTTGATTTGTCGTTTTATGATTTTGGTGTTTCGGGTACAGCATCACTCATCGAGGCTGGAAAAGAACATGACGGCGGTCAAGGGTCTGATCAGCCAATGTAATGAATTGAATGTATAATACGTTCGATTGAACACTCTAGAATTGTAAGTTCTAGAGTTCTGACCTACACAGAACAGTATTTTCAATTCTGCTACACGCCGAAGTGTTCTTTGTGTAGCGGTTTAAATAAGGGGATGAATCACACACGATTCTATTTATTTATGAATTTATTTTTGATAAATACAATTATTTGTTGACCTCCAACGAGGTTACTATTGTGGGAGTTGGGAAGATACTGAGGAGTGGTACAAATCATAAAGACAACGTTGGGAAGAAAAAAGTGGGAGGGATGAAAGAAAGGAAGAGGAAAATTTCCAGAAATGCCATTTATTGGCGAGATGCACTTGGAGAGAAGCGAGAGAGAGATCACTATCTCTTTGGAGATGATTCCCCAAAAACGTCTGTCCGGAGGAATCAAGGACGGACAATGTAATAAAAATAGGGATGAGGGGCAATAATAGCACCGAGTGAAATAGACCGATGGGAGTACGGAGTCATAAAGTAGTGTAGAAAATGAAAAGATAGGGAGGATTGTCTCCATAGGTGCATTTTAAGAGGCGGAGAAAGATAATGGAGAGAAATTGATTTTATCTTATGTCTAAAATGGTGAAAATTGGCCATCATAAAGTTTACTAATCTGGCTGGGCAGAGAAAAATTATTTAAATAAAATATTGAGGAATTCGTATATGTTGAGGCGACGGCCTCATGTGGCTAAGGGTGGCAGCACCTCCTGGGCGAGGTCTGCCTGACCGGCCGCGCTGGCATCCAGGTGCCTAATTGCGCACCTGAGGCGCTGCCCTAATCACCGTTGCCGGTGATTTATCTGGAACGTTCGATTTTTTATCTCGAACGTTCCATACATCCGTTGGAATTCTCTCGGCCCTTCCGGGGGTCACTTTTCAACGTACCCTCTTGGTGATCAGTAGTGGTGTTATATCTCTCTCAGCAAATTTGTCTCTACCGCGTTCGATATTTAACTGTTCGTTCGCGGCTCATGTACAGCGCATAATTGTATAGTTTTTTTGTGAACAACCACGAGTGACGTGAAATAAACAAGTTTTTAAGTGACAGAACACAGTGTTTCTCTTGTCACAGTTATTCTCACCCGTTAACCCGCATCCCCCTCTCTGCCGATTTTTTTGTGCGCTCTCGCCGGAACAGTATACATAAGTTTTAATAATTCTTATTTTTTAAAGTAAAATTAAGACGTCGCGTGATTTGATACGCAACAACCAAGGATTGCTGAAGATAATTGTTTGTTTGGTCTCTCGGTTCATACACGTATCTTTTTGCTGGTGACGATCGCTAGGAGCAGTTTTAACGTGCTATTAGATCCGGGTGCTTCAAGATCTTGTATTCGTAGTATACCAAAACATTGGATTGATTACTGGGATTTGGTTATTTCTCGTCCACAATGGTCGACCGTGGTTTGTGCGAACCGTGCGACGGAAACGGTTCACGGCACTGTGGTTTTATCGGTCAAACTGAAAGGAGTAGTGCACGATATGGAATTTTTGATAACTCCGGGGTTGAAGGATCCCTTGATATTAGGGGTCGAGACGTTGTGGATTTTTGGAATAGTGCTTGACAGTAGTACCGCAGAGTGGTGGTTATCGGGCCGCTCAGAGCGCTACTCTTTCGGATCTTCGGATTCAAATTCGCTTTTCGAGATAGCTGGCTTACAGGAAACTTCTGATGATGAGCGTGCGCGCATAGAAGACCTTGTTGAGAAGTATCGATATCGGCGTGTTGAAAAATCTGGTCTTACTAGGTCGATCCAACATGAGATTATCGGGCCAGGCAATCACTCGCCGATTAAGCAGCGAGTATATCAGGTATCTCCGCCGATTCTACGAGAAATGCAGCGGCAGACGAGAGAATCGTTGGAGGCTGGAGTAATTGAAGAATCGTCTAGTTCGTGGACGAATCCGGTGGTGATGATGAAACAACGGGACAAATATGGGCTGTGTATCGATTATCGGAAATTGACCAAAATCACGAAAAAGGATGGTTACATGATTCCGAATTTGACGTCGATTTCAGATAAATGGCGGTCAGCGAAATATATTACGGCGCTGGATTTGAAGAGAGCTTACCATCCGGTACCGATGGCTGAGAATTCTCGTGAGTTTACCGCATTTGTTGTTCCCGGTCTGGGTTTTTTTCAGTATGTCGGCATGCCGTTCGGTTTGACGAACACACCGGCGACGTTTCAACGTTTGGTCGACAGAATCGTAACGCCGGATATGGAGCCGCACTGCTTTGCATATTTAGATGACATCATCATCACTACCGAAAGTTTCGAAAAAAATATGGAAATTTTTGAGAAAATTTGGATAAAGTTGCAGGACGCGAAGCTAGAAGTAAATCCCGATAAATGTGTATTCTGTAGTTCTCGGGTGCAGTACCTTGGCTTTGTGGTTGATGAGAATGGACTGCATGTCGATCCCGAGAAGGTAGCGCCTATACTTGAATTTCCAGCTCCAAAGAATCTTAGACAATTGCGAAGATTTTTGGGCATGTCGTCGTGGTATCGGCGCTTCATTAAAGATTATTCAACCATGGCGGAACTCTTAACCAGATTACTTCGAAAGTCGGTCAAGTGGGGGTGGGAGAATGAACAACAGAGAGCTTTTGATAGTTTGAAGATAGCGCTGTCTGTTGCTCCTGTTTTGTCGTGTCCGGACTTTGACGCTCCTTTCGAATTACATACTGATGCTAGCGCATACGGTTTAGGCGCGGTATTGGTGCAAAAGATTCAAGGAGTCGAATATGTCGTCCGGTTTGCGAGCCGAACTTTGAATGCGGCTGAAAGGAATTACACCGTCTCAGCGAAAGAATGTTTAGGAGTTCTCTGGGGAATTGAGCATTTCCGTCGATATATCGGGTTTCCATTTTCCGGTTGTTACGGATCATTCAAGTTTGCGATGGTTGAGTAATTTGAAAGATCCGAAAGGTCGACTAAATCGCTGGGCCTTGAATTTGCAGGGTTATGATTTTGAATGGTCCCACGATTTTGACGGTTTTGGAGGATGTGGTAGTGCACCGGTATGGCACTCCAGAGATTTTGTTAACGGACAACGGTACCGAATTCGCGAATAAATGTATGAAAGAGGTTACCGTATCGTTGGGCATTCAGCATATGTTGACCCCACCATATCATGCGCAAGCACACCCTGTCGAGAGGGTGAATCGAGTTTTGAAGAGCATGATAATTTGTTTTATTGGCCAGGATCACCGGGGTTGGGACGAGCATCTACCGGAATTTCGATTCGCGTATAATACTGCATGCCATAGTTCGTTGCACTTCTCGCCGGCTTATTTGAATTTTGGAAGGCAGCCTAGGCCGTCATTATTTTTCCGGAAATCGGCGGAAGGAGATGAGCCTATTGTCGTGCCGGATACGAAGCGTTGGGCGAGTCGAATGAATCGAATGGCGGAATTGTACGAGCTGATGGTGGAGAATTTGAATAAGGCATTTGAACAGCAAGCGAAATATTATAACACTCATCATCGTGATGTGAGTGTTGGAATCGGCGATAGAGTTAGACGGAAAATCCGACAGCTATCGAACGCGGCGAAGGGCCAAGCGGCGAAACTCTTTCGAAAGTATTCGGCCGAGGTTTTTCGAGTATCGCGTATCGTGTCGCCGTTAGTATATGAAATTTCGAATGATCAGGGTGTTATAGTAGGACGTCATCATGTTAACCCCTTGGGTACGGATTTATTTGAGAAAATATTTTCATGTGGAACGGATATAATTTTTGGTTGCTTGGAGTAGTATGTAAAAGCAGTACATTTTACGTAAGAATTTATTTATTTCTAAAATATTGGTGACATATGTAGTATTAAGATGCCTTCAAGTAATTAGAATTGCAAAACAAAAATTAATTAATAACAACAAAATAAAACTAAATGAAATAAATTCAAGCTATAACAAAAAACCAATTACTAATAATTATGCAGAGTGTGATATTTTTCAAAGGAAGTAGGTAAATGCAGTGCTACTTTGCATTGTTTGCACTGCCACGTAGTCTCTTTCCTAATATTATGCTTATAACAAACACGGCACCTTTTTCCAGGGTGTTGCTTGGACTTAGTTGACGGAATGTTCTCAGGAAAGTGCGCCCAATTTTTCGCTGCCAAACGAAATGGCGTATCGCTACTTGACGGACGTCCACGACGTTTATAATTTGGCAATGACAATTGCGCCAGCAATTCTTCGGCAATAGCTAAACGAAAGGAAGTAATGCCTGCCTTGGTTGTGCAGTTGATTTTAGAATATAAAACATGAGCATTATAAAAGGCCATATCTATTAGATAAAAAAACATTTTCTTATAACCCTTTACACATTTTCTCATAACTGGGAAGCACGCTAGCAATTGGTCTTGTTTATCAACGCCTCCCATACCTTTATTATACTCAAGCACAGATGCCGGTTTTATAATATTTTCGCTATCGCCAACTTTATTTTTTCTCCTTTTGCCTGTGTTTATCAAATCAGCATTTGAATGTTTCGTGCTAAGTATGTGAACGTCTTTTTTATCTCTCCATTTCAAAGCCAATAAACCGTGACTGGATAAAGTTTTGACTTCTCCTTTTTTCAACTTCATTGAAGAAAACACCTTTGGCATATTCTTCCTGTTTTTCCGAACAGTTCCAATAGCATTCGTATCATTTTTTAGTAAGGTCAGAAATAAATGTGGTGATGAATAAAAATTATCCATATACAACGTGTAACCTTTTTTTAAAATAGGCTGTGCCACTTCCATGACTACACTCTCAGTAGCAGGTGTATCACTTCCCTGGATTTTATCCTTGCCAACATAAATTTTGAAACGAATACAATAACCTGATGTAGATTCGCAAAGTTTATAAAATTTTATGCCAAAACGAGCTCTTTTGGAGGCAATAAATTGAATAAAACTCAATCGACCTTTGAATTTCATTAACGATTCATCAATAGCTGCTTCACTATCAGGAGTATAAAGGTAACAAAATTTAGTATTTAGGTAATCCACTATATTTCTAATCTTTCTTATTCTGTCATCTTTGTGTTCCTTTTCATTATCCGTAAAATGTAGAAAGCTTGAAATATCAAAAAACCTATCGCGTGGCATAGTGCTGGCAAAAATTGGAGTACTTATTGCATATCTTTTTGACCAATACATATGCACTTTCGGCTTCTTCATTTGCGACATCAAGATGCATAATGAAATATAAGCTTTCATTTCATCAGAACTTACAGGAAACCACCTTTGGTTTTTTTTTGTTACACAACCTTCTTTTTCTATCACTTGTCTGGCATATCTATTCGTCTCTTCTACTATAGTGTCCCAAAAATCTTCATTCAAGACTTCTTTCAAAACATCTAAAGGCGTAGGATTACCACCTACTCTACGCAGGCTCAAAGGATTAATTCCAGATATTTCAGAAAAACTTTTTATATCGGCTACATTTTCTTCTTCTTCCCAAATCCATTCCTCTGATACTGGTTCACGAGAAGATTCACTATCACTGCTCGATAGACGTCTTGTGCGTCTTCGAAACCTTGGTTTTATATTACAATTGTCATCATTTTCTGGTTCACGAGAAGATTCACTATCACTGCTCGATAGACGTCTTGTGCGTCTTCGAAACCTTGATATTATATTAAAATTGTCATCATTTTCTATTTCAATATCGTCTTCATCACCTTCACTTTGTATTTCATTGTAATTGTCAATTTCAGGATCACTAAACAATTCTTGTTCAGATTTCCCAAAGTCACTTTCGCTATCACTATCATAAAATATATTCCTTGTTTTTGACATAATGGGGCAGTGTATCGCAAATAATGTTCACCGAAATACTGTAATTGCCTCTTCTATTATGACTGATACAAGTTACAATCAAATGAACAGAATTGTGCCTATCCTCAAATAACGTTTCAGACACATCATCCGCTCCTAGGGAAAACAAGTGAATGACGTCTCTCAGACGTCAAATGTACCCAAAGGGTTAAGGATCTTTTAGCGGCACGTGAGAATTCCGACGCTGGTGTTCAGTTGCTGGACGAGGAAGATGAATGTTTTGAGAAATCGAACCTCGGATTTGAACGTTGTTTCGGTGTTCCATGACGCTGGGTTGACGGCATTGGAGGTACATGTGTTAGCTGGTCTTAGAGGCGAGACTATAACGTCGTAGGATTAAGTAGAGCCGTCGGTTATGAGTGGGTATTTGTATCATTTAGAGGACCCTGTAAATGGGTGGTCATAGCCAGATGTTGCTGTCTGTGTGTTTATTGGTAGCTAGTGCCGCTGATTTTGGTTGATTACGAGAACGGGGGTTTTCTTGGGTTGTGAATGACTTCGAATACACTGCCGTGCCGGGGAGAGTCCCGTCTGGAAATTTTACTCTTGTAAACAGTAGAACTTGACGAGAATTTTCCCACCGCCTCCGGTCTGGGGGAGGGTAAGTTGTAACGTGTTATTTTGGTTCGACCGTTCAACGGTGAAATTATGTCGTTCAGGCGGGAAGTCACCAGGGGGAAGCGAGAGTTATCTGTTTATGAAATTTATTATTGATGTGAAACATCTATAGGCGCACTCCTAAACCGAATCGTTGGCGTGGCGATACTTGCCGTAGCGAGCAATCGCCGCGCTATACTAAGGTATGCCTATCTATATTCAGTGTAGTAGAGTGTACGGTGTGGCTTCTCACTCAGTTCGACGTTGTTGTTTACTACGGTACACATAACCTGCGTTTTATTTAATTTTTCATTTTAATTTTTGACAATAAAATATGTGTGACAGTGATAACTCAGAAGATCAAAGTGATCAACCTTGTGCAAAGAAAGTGAAACTACCCTATGGTATACTACCAAGTCATCAGTAAGTAGATCGTATTTTTCAAGTCTCCATAAATGTAATTATTATATTTTTATATTTAATTAATTGTATTCATATTAATCATATTGTGACGTATTGGCCTCCGCCAATGCGTCGTTTTTGAAAATCGATGCCCAGACATGGGTCAGCAGTCCCACGATGTCTTGGAGACGCTGTGGTCAGCTGCCCCAGTGTTTGGAGGATCGGTTTGCTCCCTGCAACGCCATTTGGACAAGGGACTGAACAATCCAACGGATGTTTAGACCATTGTCAGCACCCAAATGACGCCACAGCAGGGATCAAATAAAGCAGTTTCAGGGCTTTTGGCACGTCCAGTATACTGTGTGACTGTATGAGTCTTGCGTCAATGATGACACAAGACAATATTGGTGCAAAAAGCCGTGGAACTGCTTAGATCAGCGATTTGGACTTGGAGGAGATTTAGAGACTCGCAGAGAGACAGATACCTTCCAGGAGCAGACCAGACGGGGTCTTCCACTGCTCGTAACCGCGCTCCAAGTCCAACTCATAACCACCTAATAACGCGATACCGACCCACTCGCGCAAGGAGTGTATACCATTAAGATCAAATATATATATATATACATTTAATACATTCCGCGAGTGAGATTATTAAGTGTTGTTCCCAACCCGTCACCAAGACACCCCTCCTAGAAGAGTGAACCCGAAGGGCTCACCGAGATCTAGCCGGACGGGGCACGACGGCCCAGCAGAAGGGGACAAGACACAGGAGTGTCCCATCACCATCAGTCCCAAGAGGGGATATATATATACACCAGCTACTAGTAACCGCTAGTAGCATCCAGAAATATATATATAACCCCTTAGTGAGTACACTGGGAATAATAAGAATCAGTTTGGCTATCCAAAGCACTAAAAGAGGGGGTAGCCAAACCTCAAAACGTCACATTGGCGCCCAACTAGTTTTGGCACTCATCAGGAGATAGTGCAGAAGAGTTATGTGACACAAGAAGTGGGAACACACTGAATTACGCGTACGGAGCCGACGGTCGACGAAGGAAGGTGATTAATAAATAAAAACACAGAACCCCAACCAACACCAGAGAAAATTAAACCGACAACGCAGACCGATAGCCGAGACGGGAAGTATAGCAGTGACAACGCTTGACACCAACACCAGGAACCACCCAACGCCAAGCCAAGAGCAGCAGGAGAAATTTGGGACAGGACAACTCGCCAACAGCGGTACCGGAGACAACTCAGCGCCAAACCTGAAAAATAAAATCATCATTAGCAGAGACAACAAACGAGATCCGGGACAACAGGATGAATATCGGACTACTGACAATCGTCATGGGACTCGCGTAAGTACTGAACAAGCTTAAAAATTCCTCCTATTCGCACACCGCGATCTTTGGCCAGTCGGACCCAACGACGCGACCGACGGAACCGAGACTCGCGACCATATTTAACACACACAGAATTAAATACAATAGACATGGACGGCGCGTCAAACGAAACCACCACGGGAGGACCGACGGAACCGGTCAACCGCGAGACGACAACAAGTAACCCGACGGCAATATCATGCGTAGCAAACACGACAACCACATTCACAACCTTACAGTCGAGAATAACAGCAAGTACGGTCGCACCAACATCAGTCGGTATTCCCCAACCTTTCGCGTTCAGTTCCCCAATACCAGGGAACATTAGACCAGAAATGGGACAGATGGGTCCGCCCTACAGAAATAATCGATCGGATTTGGGATTAGGACCATTTAGCCCTATGCTAGGAATGAATTACGCGATGGGGAGACAAGAGTTGGGACAACAATTTCACAGGGGCAATGGAATCGGTAGATCGGAAAGGGTACCCGGAAGCCCTATGTCGGAATTGAGTGCGAGATTTGGAAGGGCCAATTTCGGTCTCGGAGGACCGAATACGGTCCCTCAAAATACCTTCGAAGACGGGAATGTAGGACAGGGAGCTTTCTCAGGTCACGCACCACAAGCTCACGGATTGGGCTTGGGATACAATCCATGGGCAGATCACGGCTACGGAGAAGATCAACGAGTGAGGAATGCAATAAGACCATTGCCGAAATATGAGGTAGGGGATGATGTAGAGAGATTCATCACCAGCCTGAATATGTCACGAAGACTTTTGAGGCCGGGAGATGAGCTAAATTTTCTGCACCAGTGCCTGCCAAAATCGGTCCGAAAGCAAGATTGGCGGTAGAAAGCGCGCTAACAAGCATAAACTCGCTCGATGACCTTGTCACAAAGCTTCGCTTATCATTCGGAACTAGGGAAAACCTACGTCAAATTCTGGGAAAAATGTCGCGTCTGTATCAACAATACGGAGAATCGGTCACAGATTACGAAGCGCGATTCAGGGCTCTGCAATTAAAAGCACAAAGTCGACTTGACACGGATCCGACGGCAGATTACGGGATCACGATCCACGGTATTAAATTAAATATGAGGGAAGCCTTTCTCGCCGGACTCAGAAGAGACATCAAGAGTATGATGTTTCCCCTGACTCCAGCATCTTTTGACGAGGCCGTCGGACTCGCGGTCACGATCGAGTCGAAAATAAAAGAAACCGAGGATTTCGAACAGCTACGGAGGCTGCATGCAAAACCAAAACAGTCTCAAGGGCAAGGGAAGATTCGAAGAATCGAATCAATCGATGATGACGCGATTGAGGCTGATATGAGAGCAATGAACATCAGGTTCACAAACTCCACAAAATCCGACGGACAGAAACGTGTAGTCCGAAACGAAAAGAACAAACCCGAGTACCGAGGGGGGAAACAGTCAGACAAACGGGTGACGAAACCTAACACCAACGATAACGTTTGCTACAGATGTGCCAAACCGGGGCACTATGCACGGGATTGTAGAACCCCCGCTCACCTAATAAAAAAACAACGTCCAACGAATAAAATCGCGACTGAAGAAAAAAGAGAAGACACAAAGAACGACCAAGAGGCGGTCGCTAGTACCAGCCAAAATTTAAACTAAAAACGAGTCCAGAAGAGCTGCGCGATCTAGGACTCGAAGACATGGGCGAGTCAAAAGCGCAGAAAAAAACAATATATAAAACGGCCCATGTAAATTTCCGCGTAATGGACATACCTCCCACCCAAGTACATCTAAAGGTAGATCGAATGAAGGGAAGGGAGGGGAAATTTTTTGTAGACACGGGAGCTGATGTCAATCTAGTACGATCAGACAAACTCAGTCCGGAATTAAGGATAAATCGTGAAGAAATAATAATTATCAAAGGGGTTACACCGGGGAAATCGAGAACGATAGGGTACGTAACTCTGAACGTAGAAGGAATCGAAGACAAATTCCATGTCGTCGATTCGAGTTTTCCCCTTTCAGAAGATGGAATGCTGGGCAGGCCATTTCTGAAAAGCAGGGCAGTCAAAATTGACTACGGGGAAGACACCCTTACAATAGGGGAGGGGATACACACATTTTTAAATACGGAATCAATTTCCCTTCCGCCTAGGACAATTAAATTAGTCTACGTCAGAGTAGGTAAATTCGACGCAGAAGTCGGTTACCTCCCGCGAAGGGACATCAAATCAGGGGTGTACTTCGGGGATGCGATAGTGAAACCTAGGGAAGGTGTAGCTTTTTCATACGCGTACAATACCCGGGAAACCGAAGAACGATTTAAAATTCCATTTGTCGACTTAGAAGAAATAGAGTCAATTGCAACGGAAGCGGAAATTAAAGCATTCAGCGAATCAGAGAGTTCGGAAAACCGGTCGGAGAGAACCAACAAAATAATGGAAATGCTCCGGCTGGAGGGTCTGGATGAGGAAGAGCAGGAAGAGGCAGAAAATTTAATAAGATATAATCCTTGGGTATATAAACTTGATCACGAAAAACTAAAAGAAGCCAAAATACCGGGATATCAATTTAAACTAAAGGACGACGAACCCGTCGTAGTCCGACAATTCCGCCTGCCCTTCCACATCAGAGACAAATCTAAAGAAGAAATAGATACCACGCTGAAAGCCGGTATCATCGAACCCTCTGACTCACCGTATAACTCGCCAGCGTGGATGGTTGCGAAAAAACCAGGCCCCGACGGAGAGAAACGGTGGCGTATGGTAGTCGATTTTCGTCGACTAAACGAAAAAATGGTCGCGGACGCATACCCACTACCCAATATCACGGATATACTCGACCAATTAGGGGGCATGAGATACTTCTCAACATTCGATTTGGTATCCGGATTCCACCAAATCCCTCTAGCCCCGGAGAGTCGCCCCAAAACAGCCTTCTCAACCACGGGAGGACACTATCATTATACCCGAATACCAATGGGCATTGCGAACGGTCCACCAGCCTTCCAGAGGTCAATGGACGTAGTATTATCCGGACTACAGGGGGCAGGGTTATTTGTCTACATGGATGATATAGTCGTCTATGGAAAAACTTTAGAAGATCATAGAGAAAAATATAAATCGTTCGTGGACAGACTCCATGATGCACAAATGAGCCTGCAGCCCTCTAAATGTGAATTTTTAAGGGAAGAGGTAGCCTTTTTGGGGCATTGCGTCAGCCACGAGGGAATAAAACCTAACCCCAAAACAATAGAACCCATCCTAAAATATCGAAAACCTAAGGATAGGAAGGGAATTAGACAATTTATCGGATTGGCGGGGTACTATCGGAAATTCATGGAGAATTTTGCGACAAAAGCACGCCCCCTAACGGAACTCTTAAAAGAAGAGGTCCCCTTTGAATGGGGAGAAAAACAAGAAAATGCATTCACAGGAATAGCCCGAGAAATAACGTCATACCCCATACTACGACACCCAGATTTTTCTCGACCGTTCATCGTCACGACCGACGCATCAGATTATGCGGTCGGGCCAATCCTCAGCCAAGGCAAGATAGGCGAAGATCTGCCTATAAGCTATGCCTCGCGAGTAATGACAAAACCAGAAAAAAACTATACAACTACAAAAAAGGAACTCCTAGCGATAATATTCGCGATTAGGCAATTCCGACCATATTTATACGGAAGAAAATTCACCCTGATAACCGATCACCAACCACTAGTGTGGCTGAGGTCAACAAAAGACCCAGGGGCCCAATTACGTCGTTGGGCAAATGAATTAGAAGAATACGATTATGAAATCAAATATAAACCGGGAAAGTTAAATTTAAACGCGGACGCGCTATCACGAAACCCGATACCTGAGGAGACAGAAGAAGTCACTCAGGAGAAAACCGTCGCAGTCATATCCGGAATGAACGCGCAAATTTGGGACGTAGAGGGGGACGCGATATGGTACACTATCAGACCAAGTGGCCAAAGAATAGGACCATGTGTGATCGAAGAAATATGGTCAGATAACAAAGTACTGGTCATGCGCGGCGATAGACCAGATATCGCTCGGGGGGAAAACATTGTGGCAGTGAATACCCCCCCGACAGACTGGAACACAAGCGAGACCGGGATTGAAGCGGTCTCAGCTTACGTCGACATAAAGGTCGGTGATATGGTATGGCACAAGAAATTCTCACCATATCACACGGTGGGACCACACGAAGTTATCGCACTCCTTTCGCCCGACGTAATTAAAGTCAGAACAGGGAATGTCGATACACACGTGTCAAAATGCCGAGTCGTCTCAGTAAACGAAGAACCAAATAAGGGTCCTAGAACGACTTCACACGGAAGCCAAGACGCCGGTCAACCAATAGAAACCCAAGAAAACCGCCCGACAAAAAGGAAGCGAGGACGCCCACGGAAAATTCTTGTTAAATCAGGGATACGAAAACGACCCTCGAAATTACCAGCAGTTAAAAGAAAAAGAGGACGACCGCGAAAAATCCCACTTGAAGAAATATCTACAGAAGAGGAAAATATTGCAAAACGCCCAAAAAGAAACACGCAACCCCCTCAGCCAAATGAAGAACCGGAAACAGAAAGAGAGAGCTCTAACTCCGGAAGCGAACCCGGAAGTGTATTCGACCCCACACAAGAGCCAATACCAACGTCAGATGAAGATATGGGTCGACAAAACTACCAAGAAGATAACGCAACAGCTGACGAGGAAAACGAGACGACACTCGACAACCGAAACGAGATCGACAATAGTCAAAACAGAGAACCACTGGATGACGCAAATTACGATGCATGGGAGCCGCCGACGGACGCTGATAACAGCGAGGGAGAAGACCCCCCTTTTGTCGACAACGAAGAGGCACCAGAGTATCAACTGTCTGAAGAAGAAGACAACGAGAATGTCCGACACTCTCGAATGCACGTGACGGAAGAAAAACAAAACTTCGCATTTTTTCTCCCAGCATCCGGAGAGCCGGATAACGCATGCCTTAGGGTATTAATCGAAAAGGAATGGATACAGGCAGAAGAACTGACGTCACAACGGTGTCAAACGGGAGAGGTAATTAAAATAAGGAAATCCGACAAATGGGGATTTGGCCTGGTCATTAAAGATGACTCAGAGGCAGAGGTCCTCGAGGATAACATTGAACGAACCCTAGAAATATTTCTCGAACTAATAACAGCCGAAAATATAGAAATAATAAGAATGGCACACGACTATGATTGCCTATCGGGACGATCACGAAGAACAATCAGAACGACCCTGAAGGAAAAATTACGCGGAACCAACATACAAGTAATATTATGCGCAAGATTACTCGAAGTACCGACTACGGAAGATCGCATTTCCATCGTTGAAGAAAAACATACATCAACGATAGGAGGACATAAAGGTATCACCAAAACCCTACACGGAGTGAAACTCCAATACTATTGGAAAAACATGTCCCAAACGGTCCGAGAATACGTGAACCTCTGCCAAACCTGCCAACGCAAGAAACTAACGAGGGAGAAGGCCCGCCACCCCATGATCATTACTGATACACCAATCGACGCGTTCGAGAAGGTGTCTATGGACATCTATGAGCCCTCCGGCAGGAGCCACAGGGGACATGCATACCTATTGACAATGCAGGATTGTCTAACGAAATACGCCTTAGCCGTGCCATTGAGAACGGAACGAGCGGAAGACGTAGCACGGGCTCTCGCACGCAGATTAATATGTACATTCGGCGCGCCACAGGCCCTCTTGTCGGACAGAGGCACAAATTTTACAAGTCAGATCACCGCGGAATTTTGTAAATTATTTAGAATTCGCCACTGTCTGACTACCGCGTACCACCCCCAATCAAACGGATCCCTTGAACGCAGTCACCATGTCCTAACCGAATTTCTAAAAACCCAAATCGGAGATAGCGGAGATTGGGATAAATGGATAGATATGGCGATGTTTGCGTATAATACGAGCGTACACGAAAGCACGGGATTCACCCCTCACGAGCTAGTTTTCGGAGTAAAACCACGCGTACCCTCAGCAAGATCGATCGAGGGAATCGGAGGCAAACCCTATCGCGTATTATTCCAAGAATTAACCGAAGGATTAAAAAGAGTACGCGAACAAGCCCGGATAAACCTCATAAAATCGAAACAAAGATCAAAAAAATATTATGACCGAAAAGTAAGGGAAATATCGCTTCAAGTAGGAGAATATGTTTGGCTCTTAAAAGAGCCCAGAACGGGAAAAAGGGACGATGATTGGAAAGGACCATACCGTATTCTGGAAATTTTAGATCACAACAACGTGAATATCCAAATGGAAAGAAGATCAAAAATTGTACACCGCGACAAACTAAAGAAAGCGCGTCTCAGGGAAACCGAAAACCGCCCCGATAACCGAAATTAGAAAAAAAACAAAACGACGAAATATTACCCGTTTTTCGAAAATTTCCGGTATATGAAAAAAAAAAAAAAAAAAAAAAGAGGGGATATAAAATAAAATAATAACTCACCAAAATTGAAGAAGGGGCATCATCTAATTTGGCAGCAGTTGACTCCGGAAACCGAACTGGAGACGAGCTGGATGGAAAAAGAAAAAAAACAACAATGAAATTTTCAGAAAATAAAAAAAAAATATATTAAAATATTTTTAAAAAAAAATTAAAGAAAAAATATAGATCCTGGACGCGGTAAAACCGGGTACGATGGCCGCATCAGGAGAAAAAAAGGATTCCCTCAGCCTTAGACACCGCGAAGACGATCCTAGAAAAGAGATTATAAACACGCCACACAGCATAGAGGGTAATGATAAAAAAAAGGGGGATCAACTTACCAACTATGGAGCAACACCTGAGTCAGACGGAATCACCGACGACTGTCGGGATTCTGGGAGACGACGTCCGGATCCACGACGACGTCCGGATCCTCGTCGACGACCGGAACTTCGAGGACGCCCGGCACCTGGGCGAGATCAGGACAAATGGATAACCGACTTATCCAGTCCCCGGGCGTGAATCGACGGGACCGACGAGCCGTCTGTCGACCCGATCCATACCCCGATTCGGGGCGAATCCCTAAGAAAACAAAAACATAAATTAAAAAAGGGGAATAAATTATCGTGAGTAATAAATTAAAGACATGAAGCCTTCCCCAAGAAGCACCACTGAAGGAGGAAGAAGCGGGTGACGTAGGCCGTCCCCCTCCTTCCCGCGGTCCCCTACTCACGACGCTCCCACTTGAAGGAAGAAGCGGGTGACGTAGGCCGTCCCCCTCCTTCCCGCGGTCCCCTACTCACGACGCTCCCACTTGAAGGAAGAAGCGGGTGACGTAGGCCGTCCCCCTCCTTCCCGCGGTCCACTACTCGCGACGTTCCCACTTGAAGGAAGAAGCGGGTGACGTAGGCCGTCCCCCTCCTTCCCGCGGTCCCCTACTCGCCACGCTCCCGCTTAAGGAAAGAAGTAAATGACGTAGCGCCCCCCCCGCAGTCCCCTGTTCGCCAGTCTTATTATAAATGGACCCCTCAAAAATTATAAATATATAATGCAATTTAATAATAAAAAAAAAGGGACTTACCGGTAAAAGCACCGCCGGTGGAAATAGGCTCATCCCCATTTGGTGATCGGGACACCTTGCTTAGTAATCCGTGCTGAGACATCCTTCACCAATCGAAAGAGAAAAACCCTCACAAAAATATTTATACACGCACTCACAAAAATATTCACAAAAACTTCACTGTTCGTCAAATGTCAAACGACTGGTGACATACGCCCCGCAATTGCGACCCGATAATCTGACACCCCCCCCCCACCGGAAGAGCATACTCTTGGGCACCAAGAAAGACGTCGGGCGACGACCGATATTGATACCGAGAAAAATGACCAATCAATCTCGCTGGCGCACCAACGACGATTATTTAAATTTCGAAATTCCCTAGGGACACCCTCGTTCATTGTAAATTTACACTAATTTGTAAACATTAATCTATTTAGAATTGTGAATTAGGGTAGCGAGAAGATGAATGGAATTGGGCCCAGAAATGATAATACGGATGATTATCGGGTGCTGAGAGAAATTTTACGGTTTTGGGGTAAAGGTTATATATTGATGCATGGAAAAAAATATTGCGTATTTTACTGGATTATTTTTCCCACCCAAATTTCAGCCAATAGAATTGCACCATTTGTTGATATTTTGTATAGCCTACCTCGAATATCAGCGATAATTTTTTGAATATTTTGGTAAACAAACGACACTTAACCACATAAACCTCTTTTCATGTCATGGCACAATTCTCTTGGCCGAAATTTGGATAGGAAAAATAATCCCCTGAATACCACTCGAGCTTCAAAATTATAGAATATTTCCCTCTAGGTTCCCTGCATACAAATGAAGTCGTCAAGTTTTTCAGGAAAAATCACTCGTGCTTCGCACTCGTGATTTTTTAGCCTGAAAAACTTGACTCCTTCATTTGTTTGCAACGAATCTATCGGGAAATATTCGATAATTTTGAACCACTTGTGGTATTATATGTGAATATAATTCCAGAAATTAGAGGGAATAAAAAGATGGGGTGAATACATGCGTGGGATGTTAGAAATTTTTTTTTAATTCACTTTGGTGATTACGGAGATATCTGAGACTCATTTTTTTTTAAATAAAGGGGCTTTGAGAATATTAATTATCACTCTCAGGATATTTTTAATGGATCAATAGTTCTAGTAACTATTGCACCTGAAAATTTGGTCACCTAAACTTGTTAAAAATTTTAAAAAATTAAAATTTATCAAAAAAAAAAATACTTACTTCATTGGATTGAGAATAATAAATTATAGTTTTTGGGATAATGAAATAATTATTTCGAACTGATCACAGCTCCATTAGTTGTAAAATGCTATATAAATATGTTACCAGGAAATTGAATAGAGGATCCCGCATGATCTCTACCTCTGTCAGGAATATATTTTAATGTTTTCACATTTCGCCCGAAAAATATTCTTATTTCTGACTGATGAACTGTAGAGTACAATCAGCCAGGAATAAGAAGGGGAGTGAAGGACGAAACGTAACCAACAAAATAGCCGCGTATGATTGGATGTTTCAGGCTCGCAGGGAGCCCGGAAACTCCAGGCGTGGAGATCACACGATTAGAGGGAGGAAACGGAATCCTAACCACTAAATATGCGAACCTGCGAATCTATCACACGGTGTGGAATATGATTACACATATCGACATAACAAAATTCCTAGAGAAAAAACAAATCCTCACACGACACTGGTTGGGAATGAAAGGGATCTGTACCCAACTACGAGGCAATTGTAATTTTGAAGACCAATTAGACCAGGTAATTAATCGGCTCGATATATTAGACGGTACTCATCGACACATGAGAGAATTGTTAGCAGAAACACCGGAGAGATCGAAACGAGCGGTCCTCGGATTTATCGGGAAAATAAGCAAGATTCTTTTCGGGACAATGGACGAAGATGACGCGGACTATTACGACCAATACATAGAATCCCTACAGAACACAACTAGGGAAACCCTAGCCCTTCTGGCGAATCAAACGCACATTATTCGATCCGAATTCGAATCAATCCACCAAACTATTCAAGGTCTAACTAAAGAAATTAAGACCTTGAACGCGACAGTCTACGTAGCCATCGGAAACATCCTCGAACGTATCGACACTATAGGGATTAATGGGAAAATGGCGAGCCTTATATCAGCCTTCGATGCGGAACTGAGCGAATATGAGCTCGACACCCAAATGCTGATTAACGCCATCCTATTCGCGAAAAGAGGACAATTGCACCCGTCAATTATGTCGCCAGAAAATATCCTGGACGCGGCTAACGAAGTAATTCAACATAATCGGGGGGCGGAGTTCCCGGTCCCCCTAGAAATCCCATATATCACCGAATTATTAAAACTCGCGGATCTGACGGCCTATTTTCATAAGGAAAAGGTCGTATTCGTCATCACGATACCGATACTTGAGCTAACAAAATATATCGTGTATAGACACTTGACATTGCCGACAAAAATTAACAATACCTCAACGTCTCTAGTGGCCTTTATAACGCCAAGTTATCCCTACACCGCTATTTCGGAGGAAGCCAATACGTATCTCAAGCTTGACAGTGAAGAGATCAACCACTGTAAAACGGGAATGATCGGCCTTATATGCAAGACCGCACGACCCCTATACGAGGTCAATGGGAACAAGGATTGTGAGGTACAAATGAGCTCCAATCCCCGTTTTTCGAGCTCCGAAATATGCGATGTACGGGTAAAATCAATGGACCGAACATATTGGGCCCGAATAGGAAATTCCAACACATGGGTTTTTTCCGTCGTCACGGAAGACGAAATACGGGTAAAATGCACAAGACGCGAACCCGCCACGATCATCATTACGGGAACCGGAACAGTCACCCTAGCGCCGGACTGCGAGATTCGATCGCGATCCGTCACCCTCACCCCATTCCAAGAACTGACGTCGAAGTTCGACCTAAAATTCGTGGACCGAGCCGTCTTCGACATACCGACCCTACTAAACAAGACAATACGCGGACTCGGACCGAACAATTTGACGGAAATCTTAGGCGATATAGGCCTACTACAAACGGTACAGGTTGGACAGAACGACGAGGACAGCGTCACAAGGGACAGTCTCGGGCTGCAAGTCATTATCGATAAAGCCCGAGCGCTGTCCAGACAAGGGGATACAAACAGAAGACTGAGGAGGGTTGAACACGGGTTAGGATACGCGGGGATTTCGCTAGGAATTCTTGGGGTGATTGCCGCGGCATGTTGGAAATTCTCCCTATGGTCGAAGGTCGCGACGCTATGTGGGGGAGTTACGTTTTGTTCAGGTACTCGAAACAGGGAGAACGAGCCCCACCAACCGAGAACCAGGACCCCATCGCCGCAGGCGCCACCACGACGATCACGCACGAGAAAAACAAACCAAGAAGTACATCTTCCGATGAAGACGCTCGCTCGAGGAGTACGACCGGGGCCTACAGCCACCATCACGGAGATTGTGGAGCTGGACGAACACTTGGAGCCTGTCGAACCAAGTCGCCCAGTCGAGACAGCCGCCCCCCTCACCACTCAGCTTGCGCTGATTCCCCAAAATCGAGTCACGCACACCCAACAATATCAGGCCCTTCCGATGATCATCGGGCCGCCGGAACGAACAGGAGCCCAGGGCTGGCAGATCGTCAGCCCATACTGGAACGGGGAGACGTCTTACTCCAGACCACCCCTCCAACACGACCTGGGAGGATGGTAACCAGCAGAACCAACCCCGAAAGCACCTATCAACGACCTCGCTAACTTATTCTTACGCTTATCCGAAAGGAGTTAAATACTGTTCTTGATAAGGACTTTAGCAATAAGAAAACTGTAAGGGTCCGGTCGATAGGGATAGTTTTAAATTTGCTCATATAGCAGGGATTTTGGCCCTTATGGCAGGGAAGTTGATAGCCCTTTTGGCATAAGCCGAGGCCCTTAAGGCACAGACTATATTAAAATTCGTTTCTTTTAGTTTAGTACTATTGCCACCTGATTGTGAACCAGGGTAGCAATAGTTTTATCAGGGGAGTGTGACGTATTGGCCTCCGCCAATGCGTCGTTTTTGAAAATCGATGCCCAGACATGGGTCAGCAGTCCCACGATGTCTTGGAGACGCTGTGGTCAGCTGCCCCAGTGTTTGGAGGATCGGTTTGCTCCCTGCAACGCCATTTGGACAAGGGACTGAACAATCCAACGGATGTTTAGACCATTGTCAGCACCCAAATGACGCCACAGCAGGGATCAAATAAAGCAGTTTCAGGGCTTTTGGCACGTCCAGTATACTGTGTGACTGTATGAGTCTTGCGTCAATGATGACACAAGACAATATTGGTGCAAAAAGCCGTGGAACTGCTTAGATCAGCGATTTGGACTTGGAGGAGATTTAGAGACTCGCAGAGAGACAGATACCTTCCAGGAGCAGACCAGACAGGGTCTTCCACTGCTCGTAACCGCGCTCCAAGTCCAACTCATAACCACCTAATAACGCGATACCGACCCACTCGCGCAAGGAGTGTATACCATTAAGATCAAATACATATATATATTTAATACATTCCGCGAGTGAGATTATTAAGTGTTGTTCCCAACCCGTCACCAAGATACCCCTCCTAGAAGAGTGAACCCGAAGGGCTCACCGAGATCTAGCCGGACGGGGCACGACGGCCCAGCAGAAGGGGACAAGACACAGGAGTGTCCCATCACCATCAGTCCCAAGAGGGGATATATATATATACACCAGCTACTAGTAACCGCTAGTAGCATCCAGAAATATATATATAACCCCTTAGTGAGTACACTGGGAAAAATTGAAGAAGAATCAGTTTGGCTATCCATTGCACCAAAAGAGGGGGTAGCCAAACCTAAAAACGTCACAATATTAATAATTCATATAAATTATATTAATATTATCTTCAATTAAGTATTCTTTTATTATTCACGAAGGAATTAATATAGAAAAATTTATTAATAAAATTTACATTTGCAAATCTTTAGTCATATATTGCAATAATTAACTAAGATTTGAGTTCATGAGTATATTGAAGCCACACTTAAAATTGTTTTTTTTTTGTGTATTTTAATATCATATTGTTTTAAATATTTCCGTTCCCAACAATCATCAGAAGGATCACAAAATATTATTATTGAAACTGGACGTCACCCTGATCAGTTAAACACAAGGCATACTATCAATGTTGTGTAAGACTTTATTAATCGAATAGTACCAGACTATTTTAAACTATTGCATCTATTGGAGATATGTGTTCTTCACATGTTAAACTACAAGACGGAAGTGAATTAATTATGATTGTAATATAGATTTCACCTAATAACAAAATGGATCATCTCATTTCATTTTTACATGAAAGGTTATTTCCTTATAGTCAAACAGGTTCAATAATTCTTAAAACGAATAAACATAAACTACCATTACTTTTAGCTGCATATTTCAATGTAAATTTTGCAAGAGCTGAATCAATGCCATTAATGACATTTCTTCAAAAAGAATTTCAATGGCAAATCAATAACGATCCAAAAGAATCTACTACCAAATATGGAACAACAATAGATGCTGTATTTGTGAGATATCTTGATGGTGTTTCATCCAATACTTTTGTAACGTACTTTAGTTATCATCGACCAATCGTCACAGTAATACCGGCAGAGGAAAAATCGAATATAACTATTATTGAAGCCACAGATGAAAATATTTAAATTGTGGCAACTTGATACTAATATCGAATTTTTATATCATGTAAATAAATGTTTATTAAATAAAGTTACCATTTACTGTAAGAATCTCGTAATACTTCATTTTTTCATTAGGCTATATTTAATTCCTGTAATAATATTATCTTTTATGCATATTACTTGTACACACACGATGTTTCATTATTTTGGATTGTTTGTTTGCTTTCATTATTTTGTCGAGTCCTTCCGTCCTCGTTCACTGTTGGAGAGGAGTTGGTGGTGATGGAGACCTGTTTGGAGGATGTAGACCAGGCTGAAGGCATCAGCAGTTGGAAACGCAGTTTTGAATTATTGCAAAGGTGCCGCGCTCCTGTCCTGGGACAGCCGTTGGGAGGATGTGGCCGGCTGACGGGTGGAAAGTTCTGGACTCGACCGTGGTAGTGGGGTGTTTCAGAGTGGAAGATGAGTCAAGTTGATATTTGTGGAAATCGTGGACTTGAGTTAGAGTCCTCCTTTGATGACAGTTCATGCATTCTTCTAATTCACCAGTTCCGTGACATCCTTGAGGGATCTGTTGAATTTTTGGGGACTTCCCCAAATACAAAATTCACTCTTTCTCCTCTGCTAAAAATTGTCTAGAACTTTATGGTGGCCCCCAAATGTAGAAAAAGAGGGAAATGTTTTTAGTGCCCGTTTTACGTAGTAACATTTGGCGACCAGAAGTGGCCATGGAGCCATAAAATAAAAAACTTTTTCGGGGGTGGAAATGTTTCGGTCCATGAGGCCCAAAATATTATTTTCGGAGTTCAGTCTATCGTTACGATCTTTAGAGGAACATACCTCCTGGCATAAGTTGAGCCAAACATAGAAATAAAATATAAAGTGTGCAAACTAAAAGTGTTACTTATTTCAATCCCATATTCCAATAGGATCAAATATTTCAATGAGATACCATGGATGTAATTCGTACGTCTGTTCATATAGTTCTTATTTTCATCTGTTAGGGATATTTATGATTACATACAGGGTGGCGATCAGGTAGGGGCGAACTCTAAACAGGCATGTTTTGGGGGTGATTCTGAGCAGAAAAGTCCTTTTCTACTTTTCGATCGGACTCACCCCTGCAGAGATATGGGGGTGAAAAGAACGGTCAATGGGGCGCGAGCATTGCGCGGCTCTCCGTCCGTGTGCCGCGGGTAAGCAGTGTGCGTGCTTCCCCTTCTCCTCGGGCGGACAATCCTTTCAGGGGGGGGGAGGCGCTAGGATGATTAAAAACCGATTATTATTTACCTTAGTATTATTTATTAAAAGACAAGATTCTGAAAACCGCGGGCATCCCCCTTGGCGTTCCAAAGCTAATTATTTAAATGTTAATTATCTCATTATGCAATAGCCCTACAGTGTTTTGTCAAGAGATCTTTTTTATTGTAAATTTAATTTACAACAAGAAAGGTCTCTTGACAAAATGCTGTAAAAGAGCCTATTATCGAGATAATTAATAATAAACAATCGCGGGCAAATTTCAGAGCGGATAGCTCGCGATTTTCGCGGAATCCGGAGCAATAACCGCGTTATCTTGATTATCACGTAAACAAATGGATTTACGGCCTTTTGTCAAAGGCATTTTTTGCAGAGAATAAAATTATCTACAATAAATGTCTCCTGGTGGAATCCCGTAAATCCATTTGTTTATTGAATAATTGGATTTGAATTTTAAACAACAATCCGCGATTAATTATCAAATTAAGACATCTACGCGATTTTTCGATAAGATCATTAATGTTTACAATTGCATTTCTCGCAAAAAAGCCGTCTTGACAAAATGTTGTAAACCCATTTGTTTACAAGATAATTGCCAAAACGGGTTTTTTGTTGGAAAAATTCGGAAAATCGTGGGCATCCCCCTTGGCGTTCCAAAGCTAATTATTTAAATGTTAATTATCTCATTATGCAATAGCCCTACAGCATTTTGTCAACAGACCTTTCTTGTTGTAAATTAAATTTACAATAAAAAAGATCTCTTGACAAAACACTGTAGGGCTATTGCATAATGAGATAATTAACATTTAAATAATTAGCTTTGGAACGCCAAGGGGGATGCCCGCGGTTTTCAGAATCTTGTCTTTTAATAAATAATACTAAGGTAAATAATAATCGGTTTTTAATCATCCTAGCGCCCCCCCCCCCTGAAAGGATTGTCATGAAATATCTTTCCCCCTGTCTCTCTCTTACTCACTAGCGGAATGGAACGTCCGCCCGAGGAGAAGGGGAAGCACGCACACTGCTTACCCGCGGCACACGGACGGAGAACCGCGCAATGCTCGCACCCCATTGGCCGTTCTTTTCACCCCCATATCTCTGCAGGGGTGAGTCCGATCGAAAAGTAGAAAAGGACTTTTCTGCTCAGAATCACCCCCAAAACATGCCTGTTTAGAGTTCGCCCCTACCTGATCGCCACCCTCTATATGAAACCATTATCTTTGCATCAAGGCGCATCGACAATATTCTGAATATTAATTTGATTAGATCATATGAAGCGGTATCCTCTCTCTCATTTCCTGGAACTGTTGATATTCCTATTCAATATGTTTTTGACACTGCTACAATAATCGTTGTTCTATTATTGAGAAAACATTTCTGGCGTCCATAAACAACATAATGATGAAGGAATAAAATAAACCATGTTCGGATAAAAATAGTGATGGAACAGTCCATTTCATATAGGAAGGCCTGTTTGATGACATCCGCGAAATATGAAAAATATCAACAACATTTCACAGTTTAAATTCGTACTTCGATAACACAATCGTTATGGCGATACATTTATTACTTGTTCGCATGGAACGGTTGAAATTGTCACTGTCATCTACTGCCTACATGTAGTAGACTCAATTATGGCATTGACGTCATAATATTTATTCCATTTCCCATGCTCATTTTGTTGAAGTGATAATATTATATCTCAATATTTTCTGAAACTTCTGTCAATCAAACAAGAATAGCTAGAATATCCAATTTTACATGGTGGGAAGACCATTCCTAGCTTCGGGAGCATAGTATTTTATAAATTACAGAAATAAAACAAATTTCATAAAAAATAGTCATGAAAATATCCATTTGACATTCGATGGCCTCTTCCATGACGCCATTACAATGTGTTCATGAGATGTATGAAAAACATGCGTATTATCATTATCGTCGCAGTAAAGCTCAGCGTGCAAATCTGGTCAATATTACTTCTACCGGATCATACGTAGTCTGTTTTTCTCGCTTTTTCATACGACTTTTGTTCTTACTTTTCAATTTCTCTTTCACAAATTTCGGTAACGGGTAACAAGTACTGATGAAATATTTCATGTCCCACCATTTGAAGAAGTCTCTTTTCTATATGAACATAATATTCAATGAAAACTGGAATAAAATTGGATTAAGGCAAAATAGCGATAAAAATGTGCATTCCATATAAAATGGTTTCCGAAAGATACTTCTTATTCAAAAACACGGACCGACCATTGTAATTTTGATTGCAACATTTTACATCTAAAACCGCTGATTCTATTTGGATACCATACAATACTAATCTGATGTGATCAAAATTGACCAGTTGTTATGTTGAGGTGATTACTGATTAGCCGTAATCATAAATCATTGACCAATCAGGTTACATAGGCAATTCAATCAAATGCATGCAATTTCCCAACAGTATCACTTTATTGAGTCCAACGTTGATATACATCAATATTACTAACAAATACAGGCAATAATTTCGGTTTATTTGGTCGCATTCTTGACCGTGAAATTAAGGAAAACTGAAATAGAGCGTCACTAATGAATGCTCCAATTCATATCCTCCACTTTGAAGCATTGACAGGGAAACGAATTCATAATTTGTCAAATTTGTTGTTATTCTCATCTTAAACACTTTTAGCCAAATGAAATTGACATACGTAAATAGATGAAACAATATTATGTGAATATTTAAACCCCTTTTAGAAGAGTTCCAAACGACTCGGGATTGAACGAAATTAGTAGCAAAAACAGTCTCTCAGTGACATCGTTACAATCATGAGAGAGTAAATGTAATTTGAATTCTACTCAATGACAAATCACAGATATTATTATATCACAGAACGTATGTAGCTCTAGATAAAAATGACAATAGAATAACAATAGAGTTCTGTAACGAAAGATAAATTTAATACCATAAATTAGGAATGCTAATTTCCATTCTCACGTGAGATTTATGGGCCGCTTTACATCACGGTTGCATTAATATTAAAGCAATATTTGACGATGTTTTGCGGTTAGAAAAGACTTTTCGTGAGTATAAAATGTATGAAATACCAGGATAAACTAGAAAATTGACTTATAGCTATATCACAGATAAGCATTGATATCAAACTTGAAAATAAACTCTATTGGACAAATACAGAATATTCACTTGTCTCAAGTAGAATACAGATACTGTGTCAGCTATCACTTTTTTAATAAAGCTCCGCAATGAAAGATAAATTTAATACCTCAAAAATAAACTTCAGAACATTAACTTACTATCTATAGTTTCCATCAGGAATAATATATGGTTTGTAATATGGTTTTTGTCAGTAAAAGAGAGAGAGAGAGAGAGAGAGAGAGAGAGAGAGAGAGAGAGAGAGAGAGAGAGAACCTAACCCATTCAAAATTGGGAATAAGGGATTAAACTAATTATTTTTAGCGAATCCAATACATATGTTTCTGCGCTTTTAGTTTAGTTAAATTTCGGGGATAATAAAATTTTTAGTTTATGTAAAAATTGAGGTTTGCGTTTTTTGAGAGTTAGAGGAGTCAATAGCATTAAGAATTTATGTTATTAAATTTTGCGGATAATTGACGCGCCTCGCGGTTTTACGATTTTGGCTATTGGGTTCAAGGAGAATTATTACGTTTTTAGGCCAAAATATTACCGAGCCACGTAATTTATTTGATTTGAAACCCTTCTATTCTTTTCGCGGAAACGTGTAGGTGCAGGTGAAATACTGCCGCTCAGATAAGTGGATTTACGGGGTAGGATGGGTTTTAAGTTTAGTTTTAGGGTGGAAGGCGACGCGAGTAATCACGACCATTACCATCGCGTGGATTGCCAAAAGGTCGATTTAGGTTACGTTTACGTTAAAATTTAGAGCGATAGAAAATAAAAACAAATCGCGAAAATGTTATTTTGTTTTAGTTATATAGTTACGTTTCTTCTAACCTCGGAGATCCCGAGAATACGACCGCGGAGATAGAATTTGAGTTACGCGAACATTTGAACTTTCGCGCCGAGACCTGTCAAGCCAACCCTGCGTTGCCATAACGCCCGGAGCGCTACGCTCCCGTCGGTCGCCATGCGCCGACCTGTCGCGTAGCAACAGTTTCTACGTAGACGTCGCCGACATCACCACGTGTTGTAGGAGCACCGATAAAATTAATAGGTAATATAGTGAAAAATAGTTGTTCATCGAGAAAAGTTGTAATCGGACCATCGCCCAAAGGACATCCAATCGTCAGAATACACCGTTAAGGATCCATCGAGGAGGAATTCCAACTGACTCTCGGAACACCGTTGGTACCGTTTGAGGGTGACCGTGAGTTTTTATTCGTTATTAACAATGATTATTGAAGATTAAAATAGCTAATCCTGATTCTCATCTCAGGGTAATAGTCATTGTTCCAGTTAATTTATTGAGATTATTGCTCTGTGCGGTAGAGCCTAAATAACGCCAAAACCATGCAGTTACGTCTTTTACGATTAACGTCTTATATATTGCTTAACAATTGCCTAGCAATTGCAAGCCATGCCAGGGTGACGCAATACTCATGACCTTGATGAGGTCACACCTGTTGTGGAATTTGGGAGAACATTCTCGTATTGAGGAAATACTTTGCGCGAGTCGTCAAAATATTTGATTTTACGTTACTGCCTTCTTGAAATTTTGAGTTCTTTTGTACATTTGTGCCTTTTGGTTTATTTTATATATTCCAAAATTACGCTTCATTATGGATTATCCGTATATTCCAAATTAATTTGGAAGAATTTGCAAGTTTTGCCTTTTTCCGATATTTATATGAAATATTGTGTCTGCGTTTATCGCCTATGGATTTATTCCATTTTTGTGCCTTTGGCCCTTTTGGTTTATTTTATAATCCAAAATCTGAATTTGGATACGTGTTAGTCGTGTGGATTATTTGTAGATTATTGCCTTTTACAGATATATTTTCTGGAAAGCTGTGTTTGCGTTTATCGCCTAGAGATTTGTTCTTTTTTTTTATTGTGCCTTAGGCCATAGCGAATTACACATCGCTAACAAAAAGTGTCTAACGATTCGTCGTTTCGAATACGAGTTTACGTTTGTTTACGTTACGCGCCTCCGCGAGAATCTCCCGCGTATTTTCTCTCGCCAAGGTCGCGCCTCTGGATAGTGTGTATCCCGCGTCCGTCGTTTTAGCTGCTATGTGTTATGCTCTCGGAGCCCGTATATTTTATCACAAAAAAACTTTTGTGAAAAAATTTCGCCAAGTTGACGTTTTATTGGCTGATCCTATTTTCCAAAAAAAAATGGTTACTTTTGTTTACAAAAAAAACTTGAAATAAAAAATACGCCAAGCACATCGTTCACAATTCATATTGGTTAGAGGAACCTGATATCTCAAGTGAATGAATCCAGGAACATTTATGAATAGCAAATCGCCATTCTAAACGCTAAATAGCAAAACGCCCCCTGCAAATTGTCGGCTCAAGTCTGATCAATGAGTCTGAAACACATAAATGATACATACGCTCATATGTCCATGTGTGAGCAGACTTTAATACATCTGTGATTGCTAAACTGGCCATCTTGAAAAAACTAGCGCCACCAACGGTAACTAGCGTCGCCAATTGCCAATTCGATTTTCAGAAAAAAGTCCACTTGGCGCGCCGCTTTATTTGTAAGTCAATAACACTGGGCGCTTTCCATCGTAGGGTACTGCCTAACACAGTATTAAAAAGGAGAACTACGATTGATCAAAACAACACAACAAGACATGTTAGTTAACACTGCGTCACTCTATGTCCCTTGATGGAAAGTACCGATTGTTACCGGTCAATTCATTACGAGAGAACGCCTCAGTACTTCATCAGTGGATTGCAACATTACTCAACCGGAGTATTTAACCTTCTCAATTGATTCAACTGAATATGGTATTCACGATTAAGATCATTTCCACTTGATTCCTCGATCGACCGTTGAATTGGGATAATCTACAATCGAATGTTTTTCCAGTAACTATATCACCAACGATTGACTTAATTTCGGAGATTGTACAATATTTTCTCCGAAATTTGTTTATTGCTTTCTAGAAATGAAGTTCGACACCCATCTATCTAGCAACTACTCACTTACATACAATTTTTATTTTCTGAAGTATACATAAAATGCCGGGCGCGCCAAGTGGACTTTTTTCTGAAAATCGAATTGGCAATTGGCGACGCTAGTTACCGTTGGTGGCGCTAGTTTTTTCAAGATGGCCAGTTTAGCAATCACAGATGTATTAAAGTCTGCTCACACATGGACATATGAGCGTATGTATCATTTATGTGTTTCAGACTCATTGATCAGACTTGAGCCGACAATTTGCAGAGGGCGTTTTGTTATTTAGCGTTTAGAATGGCGATTTGCTATTCATAAATGTTCCTGGATTCATTCACTTGAGATATCAGGTTTCTCTAACCAATATGAATTGTGAACGATGTGCTTGGCGTATTTTTTATTTCAAGTTTTTTTTGTAAACAAAAGTAACCATTTTTTTTTGGAAAATAGGATCAGCCAATAAAACGTCAACTTGGCGAAATTTTTTCACAAAAGTTTTTTTGTGATTTTTTTATAGGATTTCACTCATTTTTGCAAAGCATAACAATCACTTGCAAAATAATATAAGCAACAAAATCAGTGAAACATGGAAGGGAAAATCATCATTCAGAAATAATTTTATCTAATCATTTAAATAATTGTGACGTATTGGCCTCCGCCAATGCGTCGTTTTTGAAAATCGATGCCCAGACATGGGTCAGCAGTCCCACGAGGTCTTGGAGACGCTGTGGTCAGCTGCCCCAGTGTTTGGAGGATCGGTTTGCTCCCTGCAACGCCATTTGGACAAGGGACTGAACAATCCAACGGATGTTTAGACCATTGTCAGCACCCAAATGACGCCACAGCAGGGATCAAATAAAGCAGTTTCAGGGCTTTTGGCACGTCCAGTATACTGTGTGACTGTATGAGTCTTACGTCAATGATGACACAAGACAATATTGGTGCAAAAAGCCGTGGAACTGCTTAGATCAGCGATTTGGACTTGGAGGAGATTTAGAGACTCGCAGAGAGACAGATACCTTCCAGGAGCAGACCAGACAGGGTCTTCCACTGCTCGTAACCGCGCTCCAAGTCCAACTCATAACCACCTAATAACGCGATACCGACCCACTCGCGCAAGGAGTGTATACCATTAAGATCAAATATATATATATATATTTAATACATTCCGCGAGTGAGATTATTAAGTGTTGTTCCCAACCCGTCACCAAGATACCCCTCCTAGAAGAGTGAACCCGAAGGGCTCACCGAGATCTAGCCGGACGGGGCACGACGGCCCAGCAGAAGGGGACAAGACACAGGAGTGTCCCATCACCATCAGTCCCAAGAGGGGATATATATATATACACCAGCTACTAGTAACCGCTAGTAGCATCCAGAAATATATATATAACCCCTTAGTGAGTACACTGGGAAAAATTGAAGAGGAATCAGTTTGGCTATCCATTGCACCAAAAGAGGGGGTAGCGAAACCTCAAAACGTCACATTGGCGCCCAACTAGTTTTTGGCACTCATCAGGAGATAGTGCAGAAGAATTATGTGACACTAGAAGTGGGAACACACTGAATTACGCGTACGGAGCCGACGGTCGACGAAGGAAGGAGATTAATAAATAAAAACACAGAACCCCAAACAACACCAGAGAAAATTAAACCGACAACGCAGACCGATAGCCGAGACGGGAAGTATAGCAGTGACAACGCTTGACACCAACACCAGGAACCACCCAACGCCAAGCCAGGAGCAGCAGGAGAAATTTGGGACAGGACAACTCGCCAACAGCGGTACCGGAGACAACTCAGCGCCAAACCTGAAAAATAAAATCATCATTAGCAGAGACAACAAACGAGATCCGGGACAACAGGATGAATATCGGACTACTGACAATCGTCATGGGACTCGCGTAAGTACTGAACAAGCTTAAAAATTCCTCCTATTCGCACACCGCGATCTTTGGCCAGTCGGACCCAACGACGCGACCGACGGAACCGAGACTCGCGACCATATTTAACACACACAGAATTAAATACAATAGACATGGACGGCGCGTCAAACGAAACCACCACGGGAGGACCGACGGAACCGGTCAACCGCGAGACGACAACAAGTAACCCGACGGCAATATCATGCGTAGCAAACACGACAACCACATTCACAACCTTACAGTCGAGAATAACAGCAAGTACGGTCGCACCAACATCAGTCGGTATTCCCCAACCTTTCGCGTTCAGTTCCCCAATACCAGGGAACATTAGACCAGAAATGGGACAGATGGGTCCGCCCTACAGAAATAATCGATCGGATTTGGGATTAGGACCATTTAGCCCTATGCTAGGAATGAATTACGCGATGGGGAGACAAGAGTTGGGACAACAATTTCACAGGGGCAATGGAATCGGTAGATCGGAAAGGCTACCCGGAAGCCCTATGTCGGAATTGAGTGCGAGATTTGGAAGGGCCAATTTCGGTCTCGGAGGACCGAATACGGTCCCTCAAAATACCTTCGAAGACGGGAATGTAGGACAGGGAGCTTTCTCAGGTCACGCACCACAAGCTCACGGATTGGGCTTGGGATACAATCCATGGGCAGATCACGGCTACGGAGAAGATCAACGAGTGAGGAATGCAATAAGACCATTGCCGAAATATGAGGTAGGGGATGATGTAGAGAGATTCATCACCAGCCTGAATATGTCACGAAGACTTTTGAGGCCGGGAGATGAGCTAAATTTTCTGCACCAGTGCCTGCCAAAATTCGGTCCGAAAGCAAGATTGGCGGTAGAAAGCGCGCTAACAAGCATAAACTCGCTCGATGACCTTGTCACAAAGCTTCGCTTATCATTCGGAACTAGGGAAAACCTACGTCAAATTCTGGGGAAAATGTCGCGTCTGTATCAACAATACGGAGAATCGGTCACAGATTACGAAGCGCGATTCAGGGCTCTGCAATTAAAAGCACAAAGTCGACTTGACACGGATCCGACGGCAGATTACGGGATCACGATCCACGGTATTAAATTAAATATGAGGGAAGCCTTTCTCGCCGGACTCAGAAGAGACATCAAGAGTATGATGTTTCCCCTGACTCCAGCATCTTTTGACGAGCCCGTCGGACTCGCGGTCACGATCGAGTCGAAAATAAAAGAAACCGAGGATTTCGAACAGCTACGGAGGCTGCATGCAAAACCAAAACAGTCTCAAGGGCAAGGGAAGATTCGAAGGATCGAATCAATCGATGATGACGCGATTGAGGCTGATATGAGAGCAATGAACATCAGGTTCACAAACTCCACAAAATCCGACGGACAGAAACGTGTAGTCCGAAACGAAAAGAACAAACCCGAGTACCGAGGGGGGAAACAGTCAGACAAACGGGTGACGAAACCTAACACCAACGATAACGTTTGCTACAGATGTGCCAAACCGGGGCACTATGCACGGGATTGTAGAACCCCCGCTCACCTAATAAAAAAACAACGTCCAACGAATAAAATCGCGACTGAAGAAAAAAGAGAAGACACAAAGAACGACCAAGAGGCGGTCGCTAGTACCAGCCAAAATTTAAACTAAAAACGAGTCCAGAAGAGCTGCGCGATCTAGGACTCGAAGACATGGGCGAGTCAAAAGCGCAGAAAAAAACAATATATAAAACGGCCCATGTAAATTTCCGCGTAATGGACATACCTCCCACCCAAGTACATCTAAAGGTAGATCGAATGAAGGGAAGGGAGGGGAAATTTTTTGTAGACACGGGAGCTGATGTCAATCTAGTACGATCAGACAAACGCAGTCCGGAATTAAGGATAAATCGTGAAGAAATAATAATTATCAAAGGGGTTACACCGGGGAAATCGAGAACGATAGGGTACGTAACTCTGAACGTAGAAGGAATCGAAGACAAATTCCATGTCGTCGATTCGAGTTTTCCCCTTTCAGAAGATGGAATGCTGGGCAGGCCATTTCTGAAAAGCAGGGCAGTCAAAATTGACTACGGGGAAGATACCCTTACAATAGGGGAGGGGATACACACATTTTTAAATACGGAATCAATTTCCCTTCCGCCTAGGACAATTAAATTAGTCTACGTCAGAGTAGGTAAATTCGACGCAGAAGTCAGTTACCTCCCGCGAAGGGACATCAAATCAGGGGTGTACTTCGGGGATGCGATAGTGAAACCTAGGGAAGGTGTAGCTTTTTCATACGCGTACAATACCCGGGAAACCGAAGAACGATTTAAAATTCCATTTGTCGACTTAGAAGAAATAGAGTCAATTGCAACGGAAGCGGAAATTAAAGCATTCAGCGAATCAGAGAGTTCGGAAAACCGATCGGAGAGAACCAACAAAATAATGGAAATGCTCCGGCTGGAGGGTCTGGATGAGGAAGAGCAGGAAGAGGCAGAAAATTTAATAAGATATAATCCTTGGGTATATAAACTTGATCACGAAAAACTAAAAGAAGCCAAAATACCGGGATATCAATTTAAACTAAAAGACGACGAACCCGTCGTAGTCCGACAATTCCGCCTGCCCTTCCACATCAGAGACAAATCTAAAGAAGAAATAGATACCATGCTGAAAGCCGGTATCATCGAACCCTCTGACTCACCGTATAACTCGCCAGCGTGGATGGTTGCGAAAAAACCAGGCCCCGACGGAGAGAAACGGTGGCGTATGGTAGTCGATTTTCGTCGACTAAACGAAAAAATGGTCGCGGACGCATACCCACTACCCAATATCACGGATATACTCGACCAATTAGGGGGCATGAGATACTTCTCAACATTCGATTTGGTATCCGGATTCCACCAAATCCCTCTAGCCCCGGAGAGTCGCCCCAAAACAGCCTTCTCAACCACGGGAGGACACTATCATTATACCCGAATACCAATGGGCATTGCGAACGGTCCACCAGCCTTCCAGAGGTCAATGGACGTAGTATTATCCGGACTACAGGGGGCAGGGTTATTTGTCTACATGGATGATATAGTCGTCTATGGAAAAACTTTAGAAGATCATAGAGAAAAATATAAATCGTTCGTGGACAGACTCCATGATGCACAAATGAGCCTGCAGCCCTCTAAATGTGAATTTTTAAGGGAAGAGGTAGCCTTTTTGGGGCATTGCGTCAGCCACGAGGGAATAAAACCTAACCCCAAAACAATAGAACCCATCCTAAAATATCGAAAACCTAGGGATAGGAAGGGAATTAGACAATTTATCGGATTGGCGGGGTACTATCGGAAATTCATGGAAAATTTTGCGACAAAAGCACGCCCCCTAACGGAACTCTTAAAAGAAGAGGTCCCCTTTGAATGGGGAGAAAAACAAGAAAATGCATTCACAGGAATAGCCCGAGAAATAACGTCATACCCCATACTACGACACCCAGATTTTTCTCGACCGTTCATCGTCACGACCGACGCATCAGATTATGCGGTCGGGGCAATCCTCAGCCAAGGCAAGATAGGCGAAGATCTGCCTATAAGCTATGCCTCGCGAGTAATGACAAAACCAGAAAAAAACTATACAACTACAAAAAAGGAACTCCTAGCGATAATATTCGCGATTAGGCAATTCCGACCATATTTATACGGAAGAAAATTCACCCTGATAACCGATCACCAACCACTAGTGTGGCTGAGGTCAACAAAAGACCCAGGGGCCCAATTACGTCGTTGGGCAAATGAATTAGAAGAATACGATTATGAAATCAAATATAAACCGGGAAAGTTAAATTTAAACGCGGACGCACTATCACGAAACCCGATACCTGAGGAGACAGAAGAAGTCACTCAGGAGAAAACCGTCGCAATCATAGCCGGAATGAACGCGCAAATTTGGAACGTAGAGGTCGGGGACGCGATATGGTACACTATCAGACCAAGTGGCCAAAGAATAGGACCATGTGTGATCGAAGAAATATGGTCAGATAACAAAGTACTGGTCATGCGCGGCGATAGACCAGATATCGCTCGGGGGGAAAACATTGTAGCAGTGAATACCCCCCCGACAGACTGGAACACAAGCGAGACCGGGAATGAAGCGGTCTCAGCTTACGTCGACATAAAGGTCGGTGATATGGTATGGCACAAGAAATTCTCACCATATCACACGGTGGGACCACACGAAGTTATCGCACTCCTTTCGCCCGACGTAATTAAAGTCAGAACAGGGAATGTCGATACACACGTGTCAAAATGCCGAGTCGTCTCAGTAAACGAAGAACCAAATAAGGGTCCTAGAACGACTTCACACGGAAGCCAAGACGCCGGTCAACCAATAGAAACCCAAGAAAACCGCCCGACAAAAAGGAAGCGAGGACGCCCACGGAAAATTCCTGTTAAATCAGGGATACGAAAACGACCCTCGAAATTACCAGCAGTTAAAAGAAAAAGAGGACGACCGCGAAAAATCCCACTTGAAGAAATATCTACAGAAGAGGAAAATATTGCAAAACGCCCAAAAAGAAACACGCAACCTCCTCAGCCTAATGAAGAACCGGAAACAGAAAGAGAGAGCTCTAACCCCGGAAGCGAACCCGGAAGTGTATTCGACCCCACACAAGAGCCAATACCAACGTCAGATGAAGATATGGGTCGACAAAACTACCAAGAAGATAACGCAACAGCTGACGAGGGAAACGAGACGACACTTGACAACCGAAACGAGATCGACAATAGTCAAAACAGAGAACCACTGGATGACGCAAATTACGATGCATGGGAGCCGCCGACGGACGCTGATAACAGCGAGGGAGAAGACCCCCCTTTCGTCGACAACGAAGAGGCACCAGAGTATCAACTGTCTGAAGAAGAAGACAACGAGAATGTCCGACACTCTCGAATGCACGTGACCGAAGAAAAACAAAACTTCGCATTTTTTCTCCCAGCATCCGGAGAGCCGGATAACGCATGCCTTAGGGTATTAATCGAAAAGGAATGGATACAGGCGGAAGAACTGACGTCACAACGGTGTCAAACGGGAGAGGTAATTAAAATAAGGAAATCCGACAAATGGGGATTTGGCCTGGTCATTAAAGATGACTCAGAGGCAGAAGTCCTCGAGGATAACATTGAACGAACCCTAGAAATATTTCTCGAACTAATAACAGCCGAAAATATAGAAATAATAAGAATGGCACACGACTATGATTGCCTATCGGGACGATCACGAAGAACAATCAGAACGACCCTGAAGGAAAAATTACGCGGAACCAACATACAAGTAATATTATGCGCAAGATTACTCGAAGTACCGACTACGGAAGATCGCATTTCCATCGTTGAAGAAAAACATACATCAACGATAGGAGGACATAAAGGTATCACCAAAACCCTACACGGAGTGAAACTCCAATACTATTGGAAAAACATGTCCCAAACGGTCCGAGAATACGTGAACCTCTGCCAAACCTGCCAACGCAAGAAACTAACGAGGGAGAAGGCCCGCCATCCCATGATCATTACTGATACACCAATCGACGCGTTCGAGAAGGTGTCTATGGACATCTATGAGCCCTCCGGCAGGAGCCACAGGGGACATGCATACCTATTGACAATGCAGGATTGTCTAACGAAATACGCCTTAGCCGTGCCATTGAGAACGGAACGAGCGGAAGACGTAGCACGGGCTCTCGCACGCAGATTAATATGTACATTCGGCGCGCCACAGGCCCTCTTGTCGGACAGAGGCCCAAATTTTACAAGTCAGATCACCGCGGAATTTTGTAAATTATTTAGAATTCGCCACTGTCTGACTACCGCGTACCACCCCCAATCAAACGGATCCCTCGAACGCAGTCACCATGTCCTAACCGAATTTCTAAAAACCCAAATCGGAGATAGCGGAGACTGGGATAAATGGATAGATATGGCGATGTTTGCGTATAATACGAGCGTACACGAAAGCACGGGATTCACCCCTCACGAGCTACTTTTCGGAGTAAAACCACGCGTACCCTCAGCAAGATCGATCGAGGGAATCGGAGGCAAACCCTATCGCGTATTATTCCAAGAATTAACCGAAGGATTAAAAAGAGTACGCGACCAAGCCCGGATAAACCTCATAAAATCGAAACAAAGATCAAAAAAATATTATGACCGAAAAGTGAGGGAAATATCGCTTCAAGTAGGAGAATATGTTTGGCTCTTAAAAGAGCCCAGAACGGGAAAAAGGGACGATGATTGGAAAGGACCATACCGTATTCTGGAAATTTTAGATCACAACAACGTGAATATCCAAATGGAAAGAAGATCAAAAATTGTACACCGCGACAAACTAAAGAAAGCGCGTCTCAGGGAAACCGAAAACCGCCCCGATAACCGAAATTAGAAAAAAAAAACGAAACGACGAAATATTACCCGTTTTTCGAAAATTTCCGGTATATAAAAAAAAAAAGGGGGATATAAAATAAAATAATAACTCACCAAAATTGAAGAACGGGCATCATCTAATTTGGCAGCAGTTGACTCCGGAAACCGAACTGGAGACGAGCTGGATGGAAAAAGAAAAAACAACAATGAAATTTTCAGAAAATAAAAAAAACATATATTAAAAATATTTTTAGAAAAAAAAATTAAAGAAAAAATGTAGATCCTGGACGCGGTAAAACCGGGTACGATGGCCGCATCAGGAGAAAAGAGGATTCCCTCAGCCTTACACACCGCGAAGACGATCCTAGAAAAAAAAAACAAAGTATAAAAAGATTGGCAAAAAAAAAAAAAAAAAAAAAAAAAACGAGGATCATGATCAGGAGAGACAAATAGAAAAGGAAAATAAACACATACAAAGGCATCCCCACGAACATGCTCGAAGAAGGCAAACCAGTCGTACTCGTCGACGATCTCCTCCCCGAGAGTAGGATCCCCGGACAAATATCGTAGATATTCCAGAGGATCATCCCCGTATTGATACATACGGGGAGCCTGAAAAAAAAAAAAAAAAATATATATATAACACAAATTTAGCATCAAAAAAAAAAAAAAAAAAAAAAAAGGGGGGAGGATAACTCACCACCGGACAGGGACCCTCAATAAAGAGACGGGGGAGACAAAAATCACCCGATAGCCACAGGCGCAGATTCTCCTGTCGCCGAACCTCACGAGTAATCCCCATCCTGAGGATAGTCTCCACACGATCCCAACAAGCTTCGTAAAGAAGGTCAAACAGGAGACACGGGGCAGAATGGGAGAACAGAGGGACGCGATAATAATTCTCCACCGTCAGGGTAAGCCAGAGTTCAGTGACCTCTTGCACGGTTTCCCAGGGAAAGGACTCCTGAAAAACAAAGGGGAATATATATTAAACATAAAAAAAAAACAAAAAGAAAAAAAAACTTACCAAAGATGCCGGGAGAACTACGTCAAAATCCCCAACCTCAAAACCCGGAATCCAGAAAGGATGGCCCGTCATCTCACTAGAATCTCGCTGGCTATTGAGGAGATCGACCAACCCCAACCCAAAATATTGGCCAGACCGGATGGCGGGAAGAGTAAGAGCTATACGGTACTCAAAAATTTCCCGTGGAGCCCAAGAGGGAAGAGGCTCTAACAACAACTCGTGGAAATCATAGAATCGCGAACCACCACGAATCAGGGACCCAACGAAGGGAACCGTCTCTATAAGGTCCTCCAACACTCGCACAATCGGGTCACCAGCGGATAACACCATTTTATAACAATAAAACAAACCACAAACGATCGACGTGACAGACGAACAACGACTGAATGACCACACGTCAACGAAGAACAAAAAGGGAGAAGAAAAGGAAAGATTCCTAGAAAAGAGATTATAAACACCCCACACAGCATAGAGGGTAATGATAAAAAAAAAGGGGGATCAACTTACCAACTATGGAGCAACACCTGAGTCAGACGGAATCACCGACGACTGTCGGGATTCTGGGAGACGACGTCCGGATCCACGACGACGTCCGGATCCTCGTCGACGACCGGAACCTCAAGGACGCCCGGCACCTGGGCGAGATCAGGACAAATGGATAATCGACTTGATCCAGTCCCCGGGCGTGAATCGACGGGACCGACGAGCCGTCTGTCGACCCGATCCATACCCCGATTCGGGGCGAATCCCTAAGAAAACAAAAAATAAATTAAAAACGAAGGGGAATAAAATTATCGTGAATAATAAATTAAAGACATAAAGCCTTCCCCAAGAAGCACCACTGAAGGAGGAAGAAGCGGGTGACGTAGGCCGTCCCCCTCCTTCCCGCGGTCCCCTACTCGCGACGCTCCCACTTGAAGGAAGAAGCGGGTGACGTAGGCCGTCCCCCTCCTTCCCGCGGTCCCCTACTCGCGACGTTCCCACTTGAAGGAAGAAGCGGGTGACGTAGGCCGCCCCCCTCCTTCCCGCGGTCCCCTACTCACCACGCTCCCGCTTAAGGAAAGAAGTAAATGACGTAGCGCCCCCCCGCAGTCCCCTGTTCGCCAGTCTTATTATAAATGGACCGCTCAAAAATTATATATATTTAATGCAATTTAATAATAAAAAAAAAGGGACTTACCGGTAAAAGCACCGCCGGTGGAAATAGGCTCATCCCCATTTGGTGATCGGGACACCTTGCTTAGTAATCCGTGCTGAGACATCCTTCACCAATCGAAAGAGAAAAACCCTCACAAAAATATTTATACACGCACTCACAAAAATATTCACAAAAACTTCACTGTTCGTCAAATGTCAAACGACTGGTGACATACGCCCCGCAATTGCGACCCGATAATCTGACACCCCCCCACCGGAAGAGCATACTCTTGGGCACCAAGAAAGACGTCGGGCGACGACCGATATTGATACCGAGAAAAATGACCAATCAATCTCGCTGGCGCACCAACGACGATTATTTAAATTTCGAAATTCCCTAGGGACACCCTCGCTCATTGTAAATTTACACTAATTTGTAAACATTAATCTATTTAGAATTGTGAATTAGGGTAGCGAGAAGATGAATGGAATTGGGCCCAGAAATGATAATACGGATGATTATCGGGTGCTGAGAGAAATTTTACGGTTTTGGGGTAAAGGTTATACATTGATGCATGAGAAATATTGCGTATTTTACTGAAATATAATTCCAGAAATTAGAGGGAATAAAGAGATGGGGTGAATATATGCGTGGGATGTTAGAAATTTTTTAATTCACTTTGGTGATTACGGAGATATCTGAGACTCATTTTTTTTTTAAATAAAGGGGCTTTGAGAATATTAATTATCACTCTCAGGATATTTTTAATGGATCAATAGTTCTAGTAACTATTGCACCTGAAAATTTGATCACCTGAACTTGTTAAAAATTTAAAAAGAAAAAATTAAAATTTATCAAAAAAAAAAAAAATACTTACTTCATTGGATTGAGAATAATAAATTATAGTTTTTGGGATAATGAAATAATTATTTCGAACTGATCACAGCTCCATTAGTTGTAAAATGCTATATAAATATGTTACCAGGAAATTGAATAGAGGATCCCGCATGATCTCTACCTCTGTCAGGAATATATTTTAATGTTTTCACATTTCGCCCGAAAAATATTCTTATTTCTGACTGATGAACTGTAGAGTACAATCAGCCAGGAATAAGAAGGGGAGTGAAGGACGAAACGTAAACAACAAAATAGCCGCGTATGATTGGATGTTTCAGGCTCGCAGGGAGCCCGGAAACTCCAGGCGTGGAGATCACACGATTAGAGGGAGGAAACGGAATCCTAACCACTAAATATGCGAACCTGCGAATCTATCACACGGTGTGGAATATGATTACACATATCGACATAACAAAATTCCTAGAGAAAAAACAAATCCTCACACGACACTGGTTGGGAATGAAAGGGATCTGTACCCAACTACGAGGCAATTGTAATTTTGAAGACCAATTAGACCAGGTAATTAATCGGCTCGATATATTAGACGGTACTCATCGACACATGAGAGAATTGTTAGCAGAAACACCGGAGAGATCGAAACGAGCGGTCCTCGGATTTATCGGGAAAATAAGCAAGATTCTTTTCGGGACAATGGACGAAGATGACGCGGACTATTACGACCAATACATAGAATCCCTACAGAACACAACTAGGGAAACCCTAGCCCTTCTGGCGAATCAAACGCACATTATTCGATCCGAATGCGAATCAATCCACCAAACTATTCAAGGTCTAACTAAAGAAATTAAGACCTTGAACGCGACAGTCTACGTAGCCATCGGAAACATCCTCGAACGTATCGACACTATAGGGATTAATGGGAAAATGGCGAGCCTTATATCAGCCTTCGATGCGGAACTGAGCGAATATGAGCTCGACACCCAAATGCTGATTAACGCCATCCTATTCGCGAAAAGAGGATAATTGCACCCGTCAATTATGTCGCCAGAAAATATCCTGGACGCGGCTAACGAAGTAATTCAACATAATCGGGGGGCGGAGTTCCCGGTCCCCCTAGAAATCCCATATATCACCGAATTATTGAAACTCGCGGATCTGACGGCCTATTTTCATAAGGAAAAGGTCGTATTCGTCATCACGATACCGATACTTGAGCTAACAAAATATATCGTGTATAGACACTTGACAGTGCCGACCAAAATTAACAATACCTCAACGTCTCTAGTGGCCTTTATAACGCCAAGTTATCCCTACACCGCTATTTCGGAGGAAGCCAATACGTATCTCAAGCTTGACAGTGAAGACATCAACCACTGTAAAATGGGAATGATCGGCCTTATATGCAAGACCGCACGACCCCTATACGAGGTCAATGGGAACAAGGATTGTGAGGTACAAATGATCTCCAATCCCCGTTTTTCGAGCTCCGAAATATGCGATGTACGGGTAAAATCAATGGACCGAACATATTGGGCCCGAGTAGGAAATTCCAACACATGGGTTTTTTCCGTCGTCACGGAAGACGAAATACGGGTAAAATGCACAAGACGCGAACCCGCCACGATCATCATTACGGGAACCGGAACAGTCACCCTAGCGCCGGACTGCGAGATTCGATCGCGATCCGTCACCCTCACCCCATTCCAAGAACTGACGTCGAAGTTCGACCTAAAATTCGTGGACCGAGCCGTCTTCGACATACCGACCCTACTAAACAAGACAATACGCGGACTCGGACCGAACAATTTGACGGAAATCTTAGGCGATATAGGCCTGCTACAAACGGTACAGGTTGGACAGAACGACGAGGACAGCGTCACAAGGGACAGTCTCGGGCTGCAAGTCATTATCGATAAAGCCCGAGCGCTGTCCAGACAAGGGGATACAAACAGAAGACTGAGGAGGGTTGAACACGGGTTAGGATACGCGGGGATTTCGCTAGGAATTCTTGGGTGATTGCCGCGGCATGTTGGAAATTCTCCCTATGGTCGAAGGTCGCGACGCTATGTGGGGGAGTTAGGTTTTCTTCAGGTACTCGAAACAGGGAGAACGAGCCCCACCAACCGAGAACCAGGACCCCATCGCCGCAGGCGCCACCACGACGATCACGCACGAGAAAAACAAACCAAGAAGTACACCTTCCGATGAACACGCTCGCTCGAGGAGTACGACCGGGGCCTACAGCCACCATCACGGAGATTGTGGAGCTGGACGAACACTTGGAGCCTGTCGAACCAAGTCGCCCAGTCGAGACAGCCGCCCCCCTCACCACTCAGCTTGCGCTGATTCCCCAAAATCGAGTCACGCACACCCAACAATATCAGGCCCTTCCGATGATCATCGGGCCGCCGGAACGAACAGGAGCCCAGGGCTGGCAGATCGTCAGCCCATACTGGAACGGGGAGACGTCTTACTCCAGACCACCCCTCCAACACGACCTGGGAGGATGGTAACCAGCAGAACCAACCCCGAAAGCACCTATCAACGACCTCGCTAACTTATTCTTACGCTTATCCGAAAGGAGTTAAATACTGTTCTTGATAAGGACTTTAGCAATAAGAAAACTGTAAGGGTCCGGTCGATAGGGATAGTTTTAAATCTGCTCATATAGCAGGGATTTTGGCCCTTATGGCAGGGAAGTTGATAGCCCTTTTGGCATAAGCCGAGGCCCTTAAGGCACAGACTATATTAAAATTCGTTTCTTTTAGTTTAGTACTATTGCCACCTGATTGTGAACCAGGGTAGCAATAGTTTTATCAGGGGAGTGTGACGTATTGGCCTCCGCCAATGCGTCGTTTTTGAAAATCGATGCCCAGACATGGGTCAGCAGTCCCACGATGTCTTGGAGACGCTGTGGTCAGCTGCCCCAGTGTTTGGAGGATCGGTTTGCTCCCTGCAACGCCATTTGGACAAGGGACTGAACAATCCAACGGATGTTTAGACCATTGTCAGCACCCAAATGACGCCACAGCAGGGATCAAATAAAGCAGTTTCAGGGCTTTTGGCACGTCCAGTATACTGTGTGACTGTATGAGTCTTGCGTCAATGATGACACAAGACAATATTGGTGCAAAAAGCCGTGGAACTGCTTAGATCAGCGATTTGGACTTGGAGGAGATTTAGAGACTCGCAGAGAGACAGATACCTTCCAGGAGCAGACCAGACGGGGTCTTCCACTGCTCGTCACCGCGCTCCAAGTCCAACTCATAACCACCTAATAACGCGATACCGACCCACTCGCGCAAGGAGTGTATACCATTAAGATCAAATATATATATATATACATTTAATACATTCCGCGAGTGAGATTATTAAGTGTTGTTCCCAACCCGTCACCAAGACGCCCCTCCTAGAAGAGTGAACCCGAAGGGCTCACCGAGATCTAGCCGGACGGGGCACGACGGCCCAGCAGAAGGGGACAAGACACAGGAGTGTCCCATCACCATCAGTCCCAAGAGGGGATATATATATACACCAGCTACTAGTAACCGCTAGTAGCATCCAGAAATATATATATAACCCCTTTGTGAGTACACTGGGAATAATAGGAATCAGTTTGGCTATCCAAAGCACCAAAAGAGGGGGTAGCCAAACCTCAAAACGTCACATTGGCGCCCAACTAGTTTTTGGCACTCATCAGGAGATAGTGCAGAAGAATTCTGTGACACTAGAAGTGGGAACACACTGAATTGCGCGTACGTAGCCGACGGTCGACGAAGGAAGGAGATTAATAAATAAAAACACAGAACCCCAACCAACACCAGAGAAAATTAAACCGACAACGCAGACCGATAGCCGAGACGGGAAGTATAGCAGTGACAACGCTTGACACCAACACCAGGAACCACCCAACGCCAAGCCAGGAGCAGCAGGAGAAATTTGGGACAGGACAACTCGCCAACAGCGGTACCGGAGACAACTCAGCGCCAAACCTGAAAAATAAAATCATCATTAGCAGAGACAACAAACGAGATCCGGGACAACAGGATGAATATCGGACTACTGACAATCGTCATGGGACTCGCGTAAGTACTGAACAAGCTTAAAAATTCCTCCTATTCGCACACCGCGATCTTTGGCCAGTCGGACCCAACGACGCGACCGACGGAACCGAGACTCGCGACCATATTTAACACACACAGAATTAAATACAATAGACATGGACGGCGCGTCAAACGAAACCACCACGGGAGGACCGACGGAACCGGTCAACCGCGAGACGACAACAAGTAATCCGACGGCAATATCATGCGTAGCAAACACGACAACCACATTCACAACCTTACAGTCGAGAATAACAGCAAGTACGGTTGCACCAACATCAGTCGGTATTCCCCAACCTTTCGCGTTCAGTTCCCCAATACCAGGGAACATTAGACCAGAAATGGGACAGATGGGTCCGCCCTACAGAAATAATCGATCGGATTTGGGATTAGGACCATTTAGCCCTATGCTAGGAATGAATTACGCGATGGGGAGACAAGAGTTGGGACAACAATTTCACAGGGGCAATGGAATCGGTAGATCGGAAAGGGTACCCGGAAGCCCTATGTCGGAATTGAGTGCGATATTTGGAAGGGCCAATTTCGGTCTCGGAGGACCGAATACGGTCCCTCAAAATACCTTCGAAGACGGGAATGTAGGACAGGGAGCTTTCTCAGGTCACGCACCACAAGCTCACGGATTGGGCTTGGGATACAATCCATGGGCAGATCACGGCTACGGAGAAGATCAACGAGTGAGGAATGCAATAAGACCATTGCCGAAATATGAGGTAGGGGATGATGTAGAGAGATTCATCACCAGCCTGAATATGTCACGAAGACTTTTGAGGCCGGGAGATGAGCTAAATTTTCTGCACCAGTGCCTGCCAAAATTCGGTCCGAAAGCAAGATTGGCGGTAGAAAGCGCGCTAACAAGCATAAACTCGCTCGATGACCTTGTCACAAAGCTTCGCTTATCATTCGGAACTAGGGAAAACCTACGTCAAATTCTGGGAAAAATGTCGCGTCTGTATCAACAATACGGAGAATCGGTCACAGATTACGAAGCGCGATTCAGGGCTCTGCAATTAAAAGCACAAAGTCGACTTGACACGGATCCGACGGCAGATTACGGGATCACGATCCACGGTATTAAATTAAATATGAGGGAAGCCTTTCTCGCCGGACTCAGAAGAGACATCAAGAGTATGATGTTTCCCCTGACTCCAGCATCTTTTGACGAGGCCGTCGGACTCGCGGTCACGATCGAGTCGAAAATAAAAGAAACCGAGGATTTCGAACAGCTACGGAGGCTGCATGCAAAACCAAAACAGTCTCAAGGGCAAGGGAAGATTCGAAGGATCGAATCAATCGATGATGACGCGATTGAGGCTGATATGAGAGCAATGAACATCAGGTTCACAAACTCCACAAAATCCGACGGACAGAAACGTGTAGTCCGAAACGAAAAGAACAAACCCGAGTACCGAGGGGGGAAACAGTCAGACAAACGGGTGACGAAACCTAACACCAACGATAACGTTTGCTACAGATGTGCCAAACCGGGGCACTATGCACGGGATTGTAGAACCCCCGCTCACCTAATAAAAAAACAACAACGTCCAACGAATAAAATCGCGACTGAAGGAAAAAGAGAAGACCCAAAGAACGACCAAGAGGCGGTCGCTAGTACCAGCCAAAATTTAAACTAAAAACGAGTCCAGAAGAGCTGCGCGATCTAGGACTCGAAGACATGGGCGAGTCAAAAGCGCAGAAAAAAACAATATATAAAACGGCCCATGTAAATTTCCGCGTAATGGACATACCTCCCACCCAAGTACATCTGAAGGTAGATCGAATGAAGGGAAGGGAGGGGAAATTCTTTGTAGACACGGGAGCTGATGTCAATCTAGTACGATCAGACAAACTCAGTCCGGAATTAAGGATAAATCGTGAAGAAATAATAATTATCAAAGGGGTTACACCGGGGAAATCGAGAACGATAGGGTACGTAACTCTGAACGTAGAAGGAATCGAAGACAAATTCCATGTCGTCGATTCGAGTTTTCCCCTTTCAGAAGATGGAATGCTGGGCAGGCCATTTCTGAAAAGCAGGGCAGTCAAAATTGACTACGGGGAAGACACCCTTACAATAGGGGAGGGGATACACACATTTTTAAATACGGAATCAATTTCCCTTCCGCCTACGACAATTAAATTAGTCTACGTCAGAGTAGGTAAATTCGACGCAGAAGTCGGTTACCTCCCGCGAAGGGACATCAAATCAGGGGTGTACTTCGGGGATGCGATAGTGAAACCTAGGGAAGGTGTAGCTTTTTCATACGCGTACAATACCCGGGAAACCGAAGAACGATTTAAAATTCCATTTGTCGACTTAGAAGAAATAGAGACAATTGCAACGGAAGCGGAAATTAAAGCATTCAGCGAATCAGAGAGTTCGGAAAACCGGTCGGAGAGAACCAACAAAATAATGGAAATGCTCCGGCTGGAGGGTCTGGATGAGGAAGAGCAGGAAGAGGCAGAAAATTTAATAAGATATAATCCTTGGGTATATAAACTTGATCACGAAAAACTAAAAGAAGCCAAAATACCGGGATATCAATTTAAACTAAAAGACGACGAACCCGTCGTAGTCCGACAATTCCGCCTGCCCTTCCACATCAGAGACAAATCTAAAGAAGAAATAGATACCATGCTGAAAGCCGGTATCATCGAACCCTCTGACTCACCGTATAACTCGCCAGCGTGGATGGTTGCGAAAAAACCAGGCCCCGACGGAGAGAAACGGTGGCGTATGGTAGTCGATTTTCGTCGACTAAACGAAAAAATGGTCGCGGACGCATACCCACTACCCAATATCACGGATATACTCGACCAATTAGGGGGCATGAGATACTTCTCAACATTCGATTTGGTATCCGGATTCCACCAAATCCCTCTAGCCCCGGAGAGTCGCCCCAAAACAGCCTTCTCAACCACGGGAGGACACTATCATTATACCCGAATACCAATGGGCATTGCGAACGGTCCACCAGCCTTCCAGAGGTCAATGGACGTAGTATTATCCGGACTACAGGGGGCAGGGTTATTTCTCTACATGGATGATATAGTCGTCTATGGAAAAACTTTAGAAGATCATAGAGAAAAATATAAATCGTTCGTGGACAGACTCCATGATGCACAAATGAGCCTACAGCCCTCTAAATGTGAATTTTTAAGGGAAGAGGTAGCCTTTTTGGGGCATTGCGTCAGCCACGAGGGAATAAAACCTAACCCCAAAACAATAGAACCCATCCTAAAATATCGAAAACCTAAGGATAGGAAGGGAATTAGACAATTTATCGGATTGGCGGGGTACTATCGGAAATTCATGGAGAATTTTGCGACAAAAGCACGCCCCCTAACGGAACTCTTAAAAGAAGAGGTCCCCTTTGAATGGGGAGAAAAACAAGAAAATGCATTCACAGGAATAGCCCGAGAAATAACGTCATACCCCATACTACGACACCCAGATTTTTCTCGACCGTTCATCGTCACGACCGACGCATCAGATTATGCGGTCGGGGCAATCCTCAGCCAAGGCAAGATAGGCGAAGATCTGCCTATAAGCTATGCCTCGCGAGTAATGACAAAACCAGAAAAAAACTATACAACTACAAAAAAGGAACTCCTAGCGATAATATTCGCGATTAGGCAATTCCGACCATATTTATACGGAAGAAAATTCACCCTGATAACCGATCACCAACCACTAGTGTGGCTGAGGTCAACAAAAGACCCAGGGGCCCAATTACGTCGTTGGGCAAATGAATTAGAAGAATACGATTATGAAATCAAATATAAACCGGGAAAGTTAAATTTAAACGCGGACGCACTATCACGAAACCCGATACCTGAGGAGACAGAAGAAGTCACTCAGGAGAAAACCGTCGCAATCATAGCCGGAATGAACGCGCAAATTTGGAACGTAGAGGTCGGGGACGCGATATGGTACACTATCAGACCAAGTGGCCAAAGAATAGGACCATGTGTGATCGAAGAAATATGGTCAGATAACAAAGTACTGGTCATGCGCGGCGATAGACCAGATATCGCTCGGGGGGAAAACATTGTAGCAGTGAATACCCCCCCGACAGACTGGAACACAAGCGAGACCGGGATTGAAGCGGTCTCAGCTTACGTCGACATAAAGGTCGGTGATATGGTATGGCACAAGAAATTCTCACCATATCACACGGTGGGACCACACGAAGTTATCGCACTCCTTTCGCCCGACGTAATTAAAGTCAGAACAGGGAATGTCGATACACACGTGTCAAAATGCCGAGTCGTCTCAGTAAACGAAGAACCAAATAAGGGTCCTAGAACGACTTCACACGGAAGCCAAGACGCCGGTCAACCAATAGAAACCCAAGAAAACCGCCCGACAAAAAGGAAGCGAGGACGCCCACGGAAAATTCCTGTTAAATCAGGGATACGAAAACGACCCTCGAAATTACCAGCAGTTAAAAGAAAAAGAGGACGACCGCGAAAAATCCCACTTGAAGAAATATCTACAGAAGAGGAAAATATTGCAAAACGCCCAAAAAGAAACACGCAACCCCCTCAGCCTAATGAAGAACCGGAAACAGAAAGAGAGAGCTCTAACCCCGGAAGCGAACCCGGAAGTGTATTCGACCCCACACAAGAGCCAATACCAACGTCAGATGAAGATATGGGTCGACAAAACTACCAAGAAGATAACGCAACAGCTGACGAGGGAAACGAGACGACACTTGACAACCGAAACGAGATCGACAATAGTCAAAACAGAGAACCACTGGATGACGCAAATTACGATGCATGGGAGCCGCCGACGGACGCTGATAACAGCGAGGGAGAAGACCCCCCTTTCGTCGACAACGAAGAGGCACCAGAGTATCAACTGTCTGAAGAAGAAGACAACGAGAATGTCCGACACTCTCGAATGCACGTGACGGAAGAAAAACAAAACTTCGCATTTTTTCTCCCAGCATCCGGAGAGCCGGATAACGCATGCCTTAGGGTATTAATCGAAAAGGAATGGATACAGGCGGAAGAACTGACGTCACAACGGTGTCAAACGGGAGAGGTAATTAAAATAAGGAAATCCGACAAATGGGGATTTGGCCTGGTCATTAAAGATGACTCAGAGGCAGAAGTCCTCGAGGATAACATTGAACGAACCCTAGAAATATTTCTCGAACTAATAACAGCCGAAAATATAGAAATAATAAGAATGGCACACGACTATGATTGCCTATCGGGACGATCACGAAGAACAATCAGAACGACCCTGAAGGAAAAATTACGCGGAACCAACATACAAGTAATATTATGCGCAAGATTACTCGAAGTACCGACTACGGAAGATCGCATTTCCATCGTTGAAGAAAAACATACATCAACGATAGGAGGACATAAAGGTATCACCAAAACCCTACACGGAGTGAAACTCCAATACTATTGGAAAAACATGTCCCAAACGGTCCGAGAATACGTGAACCTCTGCCAAACCTGCCAACGCAAGAAACTAACGAGGGAGAAGGCCCGCCATCCCATGATCATTACTGATACACCAATCGACGCGTTCGAGAAGGTGTCTATGGACATCTATGAGCCCTCCGGCAGGAGCCACAGGGGACATGCATACCTATTGACAATGCAGGATTGTCTAACGAAATACGCCTTAGCCGTGCCATTGAGAACGGAACGAGCGGAAGACGTAGCACGGGCTCTCGCACGCAGATTAATATGTACATTCGGCGCGCCACAGGCCCTCTTGTCGGACAGAGGCCCAAATTTTACAAGTCAGATCACCGCGGAATTTTGTAAATTATTTAGAATTCGCCACTGTCTGACTACCGCGTACCACCCCCAATCAAACGGATCCCTCGAACGCAGTCACCATGTCCTAACCGAATTTCTAAAAACCCAAATCGGAGATAGCGGAGACTGGGATAAATGGATAGATATGGCGATGTTTGCGTATAATACGAGCGTACACGAAAGCACGGGATTCACCCCTCACGAGCTAGTTTTCGGAGTAAAACCACGCGTACCCTCAGCAAGATCGATCGAGGGAATCGGAGGCAAACCCTATCGCGTATTATTCCAAGAATTAACCGAAGGATTAAAAAGAGTACGCGACCAAGCCCGGATAAACCTCATAAAATCGAAACAAAGATCAAAAAAATATTATGACCGAAAAGTGAGGGAAATATCGCTTCAAGTAGGAGAATATGTTTGGCTCTTAAAAGAGCCCAGAACGGGAAAAAGGGACGATGATTGGAAAGGACCATACCGTATTCTGGAAATTTTAGATCACAACAACGTGAATATCCAAATGGAAAGAAGATCAAAAATTGTACACCGCGACAAACTAAAGAAAGCGCGTCTCAGGGAAACCGAAAACCGCCCCGATAACCGAAATTAGAAAAAAAACAAAACGACGAAATATTACCCGTTTTTCGAAAATTTCCGGTATATGAAAAAAAAAAAAAAAAAAAAAAGAGGGGATATAAAATAAAATAATAACTCACCAAAATTGAAGAAGGGGCATCATCTAATTTGGCAGCAGTTGACTCCGGAAACCGAACTGGAGACGAGCTGGATGGAAAAAGAAAAAAAACAACAATGAAATTTTCAGAAAATAAAAAAAAAATATATTAAAATATTTTTAAAAAAAAATTAAAGAAAAAATATAGATCCTGGACGCGGTAAAACCGGGTACGATGGCCGCATCAGGAGAAAAAAAGGATTCCCTCAGCCTTAGACACCGCGAAGACGATCCTAGAAAAGAGATTATAAACACGCCACACAGCATAGAGGGTAATGATAAAAAAAAGGGGGATCAACTTACCAACTATGGAGCAACACCTGAGTCAGACGGAATCACCGACGACTGTCGGGATTCTGGGAGACGACGTCCGGATCCACGACGACGTCCGGATCCTCGTCGACGACCGGAACTTCGAGGACGCCCGGCACCTGGGCGAGATCAGGACAAATGGATAACCGACTTATCCAGTCCCCGGGCGTGAATCGACGGGACCGACGAGCCGTCTGTCGACCCGATCCATACCCCGATTCGGGGCGAATCCCTAAGAAAACAAAAACATAAATTAAAAAAGGGGAATAAATTATCGTGAGTAATAAATTAAAGACATGAAGCCTTCCCCAAGAAGCACCACTGAAGGAGGAAGAAGCGGGTGACGTAGGCCGTCCCCCTCCTTCCCGCGGTCCCCTACTCACGACGCTCCCACTTGAAGGAAGAAGCGGGTGACGTAGGCCGTCCCCCTCCTTCCCGCGGTCCCCTACTCACGACGCTCCCACTTGAAGGAAGAAGCGGGTGACGTAGGCCGTCCCCCTCCTTCCCGCGGTCCCCTACTCGCGACGTTCCCACTTGAAGGAAGAAGCGGGTGACGTAGGCCGTCCCCCTCCTTCCCGCGGTCCCCTACTCGCCACGCTCCCGCTTAAGGAAAGAAGTAAATGACGTAGCGCCCCCCCCGCAGTCCCCTGTTCGCCAGTCTTATTATAAATGGACCCCTCAAAAATTATATATATTTAATGCAATTTAATAATAAAAAAAAAGGGACTTACCGGTAAAAGCACCGCCGGTGGAAATAGGCTCATCCCCATTTGGTGATCGGGACACCTTGCTTAGTAATCCGTGCTGAGACATCCTTCACCAATCGAAAGAGAAAAACCCTCACAAAAATATTTATACACGCACTCACAAAAATATTCACAAAAACTTCACTGTTCGTCAAATGTCAAACGACTGGTGACATACGCCCCGCAATTGCGACCCGATAATCTGACACCCCCCCCCCACCGGAAGAGCATACTCTTGGGCACCAAGAAAGACGTCGGGCGACGACCGATATTGATACCGAGAAAAATGACCAATCAATCTCGCTGGCGCACCAACGACGATTATTTAAATTTCGAAATTCCCTAGGGACATCCTCGTTCATTGTAAATTTACACTAATTTGTAAACATTAATCTATTTAGAATTGTGAATTAGGGTAGCGAGAAGATGAATGGAATTGGGCCCAGAAATGATAATACGGATGATTATCGGGTGCTGAGAGAAATTTTACGGTTTTGGGGTAAAGGTTATATATTGATGCATGGAAAAAAATATTGCGTATTTTACTGGATTATTTTTCCCACCCAAATTTCAGCCAATAGAATTGCACCATTTGTTGATATTTTGTATAGCCTACCTCGAATATCAGCGATAATTTTTTGAATATTTTGGTAAACAAACGACACTTAACCACATAAACCTCTTTTCATGTCATGGCACAATTCTCTTGGCCGAAATTTGGATAGGAAAAATAATCCCCTGAATACCACTCGAGCTTCAAAATTATAGAATATTTCCCTCTAGGTTCCCTGCATACAAATGAAGTCGTCAAGTTTTTCAGGAAAAATCACTCGTGCTTCGCACTCGTGCTTCGCACTCGTGATTTTTTAGCCTGAAAAACTTGACTCCTTCATTTGTTTGCAACGAATCTATCGGGAAATATTCGATAATTTTGAACCACTTGTGGTATTATATGTGAATATAATTCCAGAAATTAGAGGGAATAAAAAGATGGGGTGAATACATGCGTGGGATGTTAGAAATTTTTTTTTAATTCACTTTGGTGATTACGGAGATATCTGAGACTCATTTTTTTTTAAATAAAGGGGCTTTGAGAATATTAATTATCACTCTCAGGATATTTTTAATGGATCAATAGTTCTAGTAACTATTGCACCTGAAAATTTGGTCACCTAAACTTGTTAAAAATTTTAAAAAATTAAAATTTATCAAAAAAAAAAATACTTACTTCATTGGATTGAGAATAATAAATTATAGTTTTTGGGATAATGAAATAATTATTTCGAACTGATCACAGCTCCATTAGTTGTAAAATGCTATATAAATATGTTACCAGGAAATTGAATAGAGGATCCCGCATGATCTCTACCTCTGTCAGGAATATATTTTAATGTTTTCACATTTCGCCCGAAAAATATTCTTATTTCTGACTGATGAACTGTAGAGTACAATCAGCCAGGAATAAGAAGGGGAGTGAAGGACGAAACGTAACCAACAAAATAGCCGCGTATGATTGGATGTTTCAGGCTCGCAGGGAGCCCGGAAACTCCAGGCGTGGAGATCACACGATTAGAGGGAGGAAACGGAATCCTAACCACTAAATATGCGAACCTGCGAATCTATCACACGGTGTGGAATATGATTACACATATCGACATAACAAAATTCCTAGAGAAAAAACAAATCCTCACACGACACTGGTTGGGAATGAAAGGGATCTGTACCCAACTACGAGGCAATTGTAATTTTGAAGACCAATTAGACCAGGTAATTAATCGGCTCGATATATTAGACGGTACTCATCGACACATGAGAGAATTGTTAGCAGAAACACCGGAGAGATCGAAACGAGCGGTCCTCGGATTTATCGGGAAAATAAGCAAGATTCTTTTCGGGACAATGGACGAAGATGACGCGGACTATTACGACCAATACATAGAATCCCTACAGAACACAACTAGGGAAACCCTAGCCCTTCTGGCGAATCAAACGCACATTATTCGATCCGAATTCGAATCAATCCACCAAACTATTCAAGGTCTAACTAAAGAAATTAAGACCTTGAACGCGACAGTCTACGTAGCCATCGGAAACATCCTCGAACGTATCGACACTATAGGGATTAATGGGAAAATGGCGAGCCTTATATCAGCCTTCGATGCGGAACTGAGCGAATATGAGCTCGACACCCAAATGCTGATTAACGCCATCCTATTCGCGAAAAGAGGACAATTGCACCCGTCAATTATGTCGCCAGAAAATATCCTGGACGCGGCTAACGAAGTAATTCAACATAATCGGGGGGCGGAGTTCCCGGTCCCCCTAGAAATCCCATATATCACCGAATTATTAAAACTCGCGGATCTGACGGCCTATTTTCATAAGGAAAAGGTCGTATTCGTCATCACGATACCGATACTTGAGCTAACAAAATATATCGTGTATAGACACTTGACATTGCCGACAAAAATTAACAATACCTCAACGTCTCTAGTGGCCTTTATAACGCCAAGTTATCCCTACACCGCTATTTCGGAGGAAGCCAATACGTATCTCAAGCTTGACAGTGAAGAGATCAACCACTGTAAAACGGGAATGATCGGCCTTATATGCAAGACCGCACGACCCCTATACGAGGTCAATGGGAACAAGGATTGTGAGGTACAAATGAGCTCCAATCCCCGTTTTTCGAGCTCCGAAATATGCGATGTACGGGTAAAATCAATGGACCGAACATATTGGGCCCGAATAGGAAATTCCAACACATGGGTTTTTTCCGTCGTCACGGAAGACGAAATACGGGTAAAATGCACAAGACGCGAACCCGCCACGATCATCATTACGGGAACCGGAACAGTCACCCTAGCGCCGGACTGCGAGATTCGATCGCGATCCGTCACCCTCACCCCATTCCAAGAACTGACGTCGAAGTTCGACCTAAAATTCGTGGACCGAGCCGTCTTCGACATACCGACCCTACTAAACAAGACAATACGCGGACTCGGACCGAACAATTTGACGGAAATCTTAGGCGATATAGGCCTACTACAAACGGTACAGGTTGGACAGAACGACGAGGACAGCGTCACAAGGGACAGTCTCGGGCTGCAAGTCATTATCGATAAAGCCCGAGCGCTGTCCAGACAAGGGGATACAAACAGAAGACTGAGGAGGGTTGAACACGGGTTAGGATACGCGGGGATTTCGCTAGGAATTCTTGGGGTGATTGCCGCGGCATGTTGGAAATTCTCCCTATGGTCGAAGGTCGCGACGCTATGTGGGGGAGTTACGTTTTGTTCAGGTACTCGAAACAGGGAGAACGAGCCCCACCAACCGAGAACCAGGACCCCATCGCCGCAGGCGCCACCACGACGATCACGCACGAGAAAAACAAACCAAGAAGTACATCTTCCGATGAAGACGCTCGCTCGAGGAGTACGACCGGGGCCTACAGCCACCATCACGGAGATTGTGGAGCTGGACGAACACTTGGAGCCTGTCGAACCAAGTCGCCCAGTCGAGACAGCCGCCCCCCTCACCACTCAGCTTGCGCTGATTCCCCAAAATCGAGTCACGCACACCCAACAATATCAGGCCCTTCCGATGATCATCGGGCCGCCGGAACGAACAGGAGCCCAGGGCTGGCAGATCGTCAGCCCATACTGGAACGGGGAGACGTCTTACTCCAGACCACCCCTCCAACACGACCTGGGAGGATGGTAACCAGCAGAACCAACCCCGAAAGCACCTATCAACGACCTCGCTAACTTATTCTTACGCTTATCCGAAAGGAGTTAAATACTGTTCTTGATAAGGACTTTAGCAATAAGAAAACTGTAAGGGTCCGGTCGATAGGGATAGTTTTAAATTTGCTCATATAGCAGGGATTTTGGCCCTTATGGCAGGGAAGTTGATAGCCCTTTTGGCATAAGCCGAGGCCCTTAAGGCACAGACTATATTAAAATTCGTTTCTTTTAGTTTAGTACTATTGCCACCTGATTGTGAACCAGGGTAGCAATAGTTTTATCAGGGGAGTGTGACGTATTGGCCTCCGCCAATGCGTCGTTTTTGAAAATCGATGCCCAGACATGGGTCAGCAGTCCCACGATGTCTTGGAGACGCTGTGGTCAGCTGCCCCAGTGTTTGGAGGATCGGTTTGCTCCCTGCAACGCCATTTGGACAAGGGACTGAACAATCCAACGGATGTTTAGACCATTGTCAGCACCCAAATGACGCCACAGCAGGGATCAAATAAAGCAGTTTCAGGGCTTTTGGCACGTCCAGTATACTGTGTGACTGTATGAGTCTTGCGTCAATGATGACACAAGACAATATTGGTGCAAAAAGCCGTGGAACTGCTTAGATCAGCGATTTGGACTTGGAGGAGATTTAGAGACTCGCAGAGAGACAGATACCTTCCAGGAGCAGACCAGACAGGGTCTTCCACTGCTCGTAACCGCGCTCCAAGTCCAACTCATAACCACCTAATAACGCGATACCGACCCACTCGCGCAAGGAGTGTATACCATTAAGATCAAATACATATATATATTTAATACATTCCGCGAGTGAGATTATTAAGTGTTGTTCCCAACCCGTCACCAAGATACCCCTCCTAGAAGAGTGAACCCGAAGGGCTCACCGAGATCTAGCCGGACGGGGCACGACGGCCCAGCAGAAGGGGACAAGACACAGGAGTGTCCCATCACCATCAGTCCCAAGAGGGGATATATATATATACACCAGCTACTAGTAACCGCTAGTAGCATCCAGAAATATATATATAACCCCTTAGTGAGTACACTGGGAAAAATTGAAGAAGAATCAGTTTGGCTATCCATTGCACCAAAAGAGGGGGTAGCCAAACCTAAAAACGTCACAATATTAATAATTCATATAAATTATATTAATATTATCTTCAATTAAGTATTCTTTTATTATTCACGAAGGAATTAATATAGAAAAATTTATTAATAAAATTTACATTTGCAAATCTTTAGTCATATATTGCAATAATTAACTAAGATTTGAGTTCATGAGTATATTGAAGCCACACTTAAAATTGTTTTTTTTTTGTGTATTTTAATATCATATTGTTTTAAATATTTCCGTTCCCAACAATCATCAGAAGGATCACAAAATATTATTATTGAAACTGGACGTCACCCTGATCAGTTAAACACAAGGCATACTATCAATGTTGTGTAAGACTTTATTAATCGAATAGTACCAGACTATTTTAAACTATTGCATCTATTGGAGATATGTGTTCTTCACATGTTAAACTACAAGACGGAAGTGAATTAATTATGATTGTAATATAGATTTCACCTAATAACAAAATGGATCATCTCATTTCATTTTTACATGAAAGGTTATTTCCTTATAGTCAAACAGGTTCAATAATTCTTAAAACGAATAAACATAAACTACCATTACTTTTAGCTGCATATTTCAATGTAAATTTTGCAAGAGCTGAATCAATGCCATTAATGACATTTCTTCAAAAAGAATTTCAATGGCAAATCAATAACGATCCAAAAGAATCTACTACCAAATATGGAACAACAATAGATGCTGTATTTGTGAGATATCTTGATGGTGTTTCATCCAATACTTTTGTAACGTACTTTAGTTATCATCGACCAATCGTCACAGTAATACCGGCAGAGGAAAAATCGAATATAACTATTATTGAAGCCACAGATGAAAATATTTAAATTGTGGCAACTTGATACTAATATCGAATTTTTATATCATGTAAATAAATGTTTATTAAATAAAGTTACCATTTACTGTAAGAATCTCGTAATACTTCATTTTTTCATTAGGCTATATTTAATTCCTGTAATAATATTATCTTTTATGCATATTACTTGTACACACACGATGTTTCATTATTTTGGATTGTTTGTTTGCTTTCATTATTTTGTCGAGTCCTTCCGTCCTCGTTCACTGTTGGAGAGGAGTTGGTGGTGATGGAGACCTGTTTGGAGGATGTAGACCAGGCTGAAGGCATCAGCAGTTGGAAACGCAGTTTTGAATTATTGCAAAGGTGCCGCGCTCCTGTCCTGGGACAGCCGTTGGGAGGATGTGGCCGGCTGACGGGTGGAAAGTTCTGGACTCGACCGTGGTAGTGGGGTGTTTCAGAGTGGAAGATGAGTCAAGTTGATATTTGTGGAAATCGTGGACTTGAGTTAGAGTCCTCCTTTGATGACAGTTCATGCATTCTTCTAATTCACCAGTTCCGTGACATCCTTGAGGGATCTGTTGAATTTTTGGGGACTTCCCCAAATACAAAATTCACTCTTTCTCCTCTGCTAAAAATTGTCTAGAACTTTATGGTGGCCCCCAAATGTAGAAAAAGAGGGAAATGTTTTTAGTGCCCGTTTTACGTAGTAACATTTGGCGACCAGAAGTGGCCATGGAGCCATAAAATAAAAAACTTTTTCGGGGGTGGAAATGTTTCGGTCCATGAGGCCCAAAATATTATTTTCGGAGTTCAGTCTATCGTTACGATCTTTAGAGGAACATACCTCCTGGCATAAGTTGAGCCAAACATAGAAATAAAATATAAAGTGTGCAAACTAAAAGTGTTACTTATTTCAATCCCATATTCCAATAGGATCAAATATTTCAATGAGATACCATGGATGTAATTCGTACGTCTGTTCATATAGTTCTTATTTTCATCTGTTAGGGATATTTATGATTACATACAGGGTGGCGATCAGGTAGGGGCGAACTCTAAACAGGCATGTTTTGGGGGTGATTCTGAGCAGAAAAGTCCTTTTCTACTTTTCGATCGGACTCACCCCTGCAGAGATATGGGGGTGAAAAGAACGGTCAATGGGGCGCGAGCATTGCGCGGCTCTCCGTCCGTGTGCCGCGGGTAAGCAGTGTGCGTGCTTCCCCTTCTCCTCGGGCGGACAATCCTTTCAGGGGGGGGGAGGCGCTAGGATGATTAAAAACCGATTATTATTTACCTTAGTATTATTTATTAAAAGACAAGATTCTGAAAACCGCGGGCATCCCCCTTGGCGTTCCAAAGCTAATTATTTAAATGTTAATTATCTCATTATGCAATAGCCCTACAGTGTTTTGTCAAGAGATCTTTTTTATTGTAAATTTAATTTACAACAAGAAAGGTCTCTTGACAAAATGCTGTAAAAGAGCCTATTATCGAGATAATTAATAATAAACAATCGCGGGCAAATTTCAGAGCGGATAGCTCGCGATTTTCGCGGAATCCGGAGCAATAACCGCGTTATCTTGATTATCACGTAAACAAATGGATTTACGGCCTTTTGTCAAAGGCATTTTTTGCAGAGAATAAAATTATCTACAATAAATGTCTCCTGGTGGAATCCCGTAAATCCATTTGTTTATTGAATAATTGGATTTGAATTTTAAACAACAATCCGCGATTAATTATCAAATTAAGACATCTACGCGATTTTTCGATAAGATCATTAATGTTTACAATTGCATTTCTCGCAAAAAAGCCGTCTTGACAAAATGTTGTAAACCCATTTGTTTACAAGATAATTGCCAAAACGGGTTTTTTGTTGGAAAAATTCGGAAAATCGTGGGCATCCCCCTTGGCGTTCCAAAGCTAATTATTTAAATGTTAATTATCTCATTATGCAATAGCCCTACAGCATTTTGTCAACAGACCTTTCTTGTTGTAAATTAAATTTACAATAAAAAAGATCTCTTGACAAAACACTGTAGGGCTATTGCATAATGAGATAATTAACATTTAAATAATTAGCTTTGGAACGCCAAGGGGGATGCCCGCGGTTTTCAGAATCTTGTCTTTTAATAAATAATACTAAGGTAAATAATAATCGGTTTTTAATCATCCTAGCGCCCCCCCCCCCTGAAAGGATTGTCATGAAATATCTTTCCCCCTGTCTCTCTCTTACTCACTAGCGGAATGGAACGTCCGCCCGAGGAGAAGGGGAAGCACGCACACTGCTTACCCGCGGCACACGGACGGAGAACCGCGCAATGCTCGCACCCCATTGGCCGTTCTTTTCACCCCCATATCTCTGCAGGGGTGAGTCCGATCGAAAAGTAGAAAAGGACTTTTCTGCTCAGAATCACCCCCAAAACATGCCTGTTTAGAGTTCGCCCCTACCTGATCGCCACCCTCTATATGAAACCATTATCTTTGCATCAAGGCGCATCGACAATATTCTGAATATTAATTTGATTAGATCATATGAAGCGGTATCCTCTCTCTCATTTCCTGGAACTGTTGATATTCCTATTCAATATGTTTTTGACACTGCTACAATAATCGTTGTTCTATTATTGAGAAAACATTTCTGGCGTCCATAAACAACATAATGATGAAGGAATAAAATAAACCATGTTCGGATAAAAATAGTGATGGAACAGTCCATTTCATATAGGAAGGCCTGTTTGATGACATCCGCGAAATATGAAAAATATCAACAACATTTCACAGTTTAAATTCGTACTTCGATAACACAATCGTTATGGCGATACATTTATTACTTGTTCGCATGGAACGGTTGAAATTGTCACTGTCATCTACTGCCTACATGTAGTAGACTCAATTATGGCATTGACGTCATAATATTTATTCCATTTCCCATGCTCATTTTGTTGAAGTGATAATATTATATCTCAATATTTTCTGAAACTTCTGTCAATCAAACAAGAATAGCTAGAATATCCAATTTTACATGGTGGGAAGACCATTCCTAGCTTCGGGAGCATAGTATTTTATAAATTACAGAAATAAAACAAATTTCATAAAAAATAGTCATGAAAATATCCATTTGACATTCGATGGCCTCTTCCATGACGCCATTACAATGTGTTCATGAGATGTATGAAAAACATGCGTATTATCATTATCGTCGCAGTAAAGCTCAGCGTGCAAATCTGGTCAATATTACTTCTACCGGATCATACGTAGTCTGTTTTTCTCGCTTTTTCATACGACTTTTGTTCTTACTTTTCAATTTCTCTTTCACAAATTTCGGTAACGGGTAACAAGTACTGATGAAATATTTCATGTCCCACCATTTGAAGAAGTCTCTTTTCTATATGAACATAATATTCAATGAAAACTGGAATAAAATTGGATTAAGGCAAAATAGCGATAAAAATGTGCATTCCATATAAAATGGTTTCCGAAAGATACTTCTTATTCAAAAACACGGACCGACCATTGTAATTTTGATTGCAACATTTTACATCTAAAACCGCTGATTCTATTTGGATACCATACAATACTAATCTGATGTGATCAAAATTGACCAGTTGTTATGTTGAGGTGATTACTGATTAGCCGTAATCATAAATCATTGACCAATCAGGTTACATAGGCAATTCAATCAAATGCATGCAATTTCCCAACAGTATCACTTTATTGAGTCCAACGTTGATATACATCAATATTACTAACAAATACAGGCAATAATTTCGGTTTATTTGGTCGCATTCTTGACCGTGAAATTAAGGAAAACTGAAATAGAGCGTCACTAATGAATGCTCCAATTCATATCCTCCACTTTGAAGCATTGACAGGGAAACGAATTCATAATTTGTCAAATTTGTTGTTATTCTCATCTTAAACACTTTTAGCCAAATGAAATTGACATACGTAAATAGATGAAACAATATTATGTGAATATTTAAACCCCTTTTAGAAGAGTTCCAAACGACTCGGGATTGAACGAAATTAGTAGCAAAAACAGTCTCTCAGTGACATCGTTACAATCATGAGAGAGTAAATGTAATTTGAATTCTACTCAATGACAAATCACAGATATTATTATATCACAGAACGTATGTAGCTCTAGATAAAAATGACAATAGAATAACAATAGAGTTCTGTAACGAAAGATAAATTTAATACCATAAATTAGGAATGCTAATTTCCATTCTCACGTGAGATTTATGGGCCGCTTTACATCACGGTTGCATTAATATTAAAGCAATATTTGACGATGTTTTGCGGTTAGAAAAGACTTTTCGTGAGTATAAAATGTATGAAATACCAGGATAAACTAGAAAATTGACTTATAGCTATATCACAGATAAGCATTGATATCAAACTTGAAAATAAACTCTATTGGACAAATACAGAATATTCACTTGTCTCAAGTAGAATACAGATACTGTGTCAGCTATCACTTTTTTAATAAAGCTCCGCAATGAAAGATAAATTTAATACCTCAAAAATAAACTTCAGAACATTAACTTACTATCTATAGTTTCCATCAGGAATAATATATGGTTTGTAATATGGTTTTTGTCAGTAAAAGAGAGAGAGAGAGAGAGAGAGAGAGAGAGAGAGAGAGAGAGAGAGAGAGAGAGAACCTAACCCATTCAAAATTGGGAATAAGGGATTAAACTAATTATTTTTAGCGAATCCAATACATATGTTTCTGCGCTTTTAGTTTAGTTAAATTTCGGGGATAATAAAATTTTTAGTTTATGTAAAAATTGAGGTTTGCGTTTTTTGAGAGTTAGAGGAGTCAATAGCATTAAGAATTTATGTTATTAAATTTTGCGGATAATTGACGCGCCTCGCGGTTTTACGATTTTGGCTATTGGGTTCAAGGAGAATTATTACGTTTTTAGGCCAAAATATTACCGAGCCACGTAATTTATTTGATTTGAAACCCTTCTATTCTTTTCGCGGAAACGTGTAGGTGCAGGTGAAATACTGCCGCTCAGATAAGTGGATTTACGGGGTAGGATGGGTTTTAAGTTTAGTTTTAGGGTGGAAGGCGACGCGAGTAATCACGACCATTACCATCGCGTGGATTGCCAAAAGGTCGATTTAGGTTACGTTTACGTTAAAATTTAGAGCGATAGAAAATAAAAACAAATCGCGAAAATGTTATTTTGTTTTAGTTATATAGTTACGTTTCTTCTAACCTCGGAGATCCCGAGAATACGACCGCGGAGATAGAATTTGAGTTACGCGAACATTTGAACTTTCGCGCCGAGACCTGTCAAGCCAACCCTGCGTTGCCATAACGCCCGGAGCGCTACGCTCCCGTCGGTCGCCATGCGCCGACCTGTCGCGTAGCAACAGTTTCTACGTAGACGTCGCCGACATCACCACGTGTTGTAGGAGCACCGATAAAATTAATAGGTAATATAGTGAAAAATAGTTGTTCATCGAGAAAAGTTGTAATCGGACCATCGCCCAAAGGACATCCAATCGTCAGAATACACCGTTAAGGATCCATCGAGGAGGAATTCCAACTGACTCTCGGAACACCGTTGGTACCGTTTGAGGGTGACCGTGAGTTTTTATTCGTTATTAACAATGATTATTGAAGATTAAAATAGCTAATCCTGATTCTCATCTCAGGGTAATAGTCATTGTTCCAGTTAATTTATTGAGATTATTGCTCTGTGCGGTAGAGCCTAAATAACGCCAAAACCATGCAGTTACGTCTTTTACGATTAACGTCTTATATATTGCTTAACAATTGCCTAGCAATTGCAAGCCATGCCAGGGTGACGCAATACTCATGACCTTGATGAGGTCACACCTGTTGTGGAATTTGGGAGAACATTCTCGTATTGAGGAAATACTTTGCGCGAGTCGTCAAAATATTTGATTTTACGTTACTGCCTTCTTGAAATTTTGAGTTCTTTTGTACATTTGTGCCTTTTGGTTTATTTTATATATTCCAAAATTACGCTTCATTATGGATTATCCGTATATTCCAAATTAATTTGGAAGAATTTGCAAGTTTTGCCTTTTTCCGATATTTATATGAAATATTGTGTCTGCGTTTATCGCCTATGGATTTATTCCATTTTTGTGCCTTTGGCCCTTTTGGTTTATTTTATAATCCAAAATCTGAATTTGGATACGTGTTAGTCGTGTGGATTATTTGTAGATTATTGCCTTTTACAGATATATTTTCTGGAAAGCTGTGTTTGCGTTTATCGCCTAGAGATTTGTTCTTTTTTTTTATTGTGCCTTAGGCCATAGCGAATTACACATCGCTAACAAAAAGTGTCTAACGATTCGTCGTTTCGAATACGAGTTTACGTTTGTTTACGTTACGCGCCTCCGCGAGAATCTCCCGCGTATTTTCTCTCGCCAAGGTCGCGCCTCTGGATAGTGTGTATCCCGCGTCCGTCGTTTTAGCTGCTATGTGTTATGCTCTCGGAGCCCGTATATTTTATCACAAAAAAACTTTTGTGAAAAAATTTCGCCAAGTTGACGTTTTATTGGCTGATCCTATTTTCCAAAAAAAAATGGTTACTTTTGTTTACAAAAAAAACTTGAAATAAAAAATACGCCAAGCACATCGTTCACAATTCATATTGGTTAGAGGAACCTGATATCTCAAGTGAATGAATCCAGGAACATTTATGAATAGCAAATCGCCATTCTAAACGCTAAATAGCAAAACGCCCCCTGCAAATTGTCGGCTCAAGTCTGATCAATGAGTCTGAAACACATAAATGATACATACGCTCATATGTCCATGTGTGAGCAGACTTTAATACATCTGTGATTGCTAAACTGGCCATCTTGAAAAAACTAGCGCCACCAACGGTAACTAGCGTCGCCAATTGCCAATTCGATTTTCAGAAAAAAGTCCACTTGGCGCGCCGCTTTATTTGTAAGTCAATAACACTGGGCGCTTTCCATCGTAGGGTACTGCCTAACACAGTATTAAAAAGGAGAACTACGATTGATCAAAACAACACAACAAGACATGTTAGTTAACACTGCGTCACTCTATGTCCCTTGATGGAAAGTACCGATTGTTACCGGTCAATTCATTACGAGAGAACGCCTCAGTACTTCATCAGTGGATTGCAACATTACTCAACCGGAGTATTTAACCTTCTCAATTGATTCAACTGAATATGGTATTCACGATTAAGATCATTTCCACTTGATTCCTCGATCGACCGTTGAATTGGGATAATCTACAATCGAATGTTTTTCCAGTAACTATATCACCAACGATTGACTTAATTTCGGAGATTGTACAATATTTTCTCCGAAATTTGTTTATTGCTTTCTAGAAATGAAGTTCGACACCCATCTATCTAGCAACTACTCACTTACATACAATTTTTATTTTCTGAAGTATACATAAAATGCCGGGCGCGCCAAGTGGACTTTTTTCTGAAAATCGAATTGGCAATTGGCGACGCTAGTTACCGTTGGTGGCGCTAGTTTTTTCAAGATGGCCAGTTTAGCAATCACAGATGTATTAAAGTCTGCTCACACATGGACATATGAGCGTATGTATCATTTATGTGTTTCAGACTCATTGATCAGACTTGAGCCGACAATTTGCAGAGGGCGTTTTGTTATTTAGCGTTTAGAATGGCGATTTGCTATTCATAAATGTTCCTGGATTCATTCACTTGAGATATCAGGTTTCTCTAACCAATATGAATTGTGAACGATGTGCTTGGCGTATTTTTTATTTCAAGTTTTTTTTGTAAACAAAAGTAACCATTTTTTTTTGGAAAATAGGATCAGCCAATAAAACGTCAACTTGGCGAAATTTTTTCACAAAAGTTTTTTTGTGATTTTTTTATAGGATTTCACTCATTTTTGCAAAGCATAACAATCACTTGCAAAATAATATAAGCAACAAAATCAGTGAAACATGGAAGGGAAAATCATCATTCAGAAATAATTTTATCTAATCATTTAAATAATTGTGACGTATTGGCCTCCGCCAATGCGTCGTTTTTGAAAATCGATGCCCAGACATGGGTCAGCAGTCCCACGAGGTCTTGGAGACGCTGTGGTCAGCTGCCCCAGTGTTTGGAGGATCGGTTTGCTCCCTGCAACGCCATTTGGACAAGGGACTGAACAATCCAACGGATGTTTAGACCATTGTCAGCACCCAAATGACGCCACAGCAGGGATCAAATAAAGCAGTTTCAGGGCTTTTGGCACGTCCAGTATACTGTGTGACTGTATGAGTCTTACGTCAATGATGACACAAGACAATATTGGTGCAAAAAGCCGTGGAACTGCTTAGATCAGCGATTTGGACTTGGAGGAGATTTAGAGACTCGCAGAGAGACAGATACCTTCCAGGAGCAGACCAGACAGGGTCTTCCACTGCTCGTAACCGCGCTCCAAGTCCAACTCATAACCACCTAATAACGCGATACCGACCCACTCGCGCAAGGAGTGTATACCATTAAGATCAAATATATATATATATATTTAATACATTCCGCGAGTGAGATTATTAAGTGTTGTTCCCAACCCGTCACCAAGATACCCCTCCTAGAAGAGTGAACCCGAAGGGCTCACCGAGATCTAGCCGGACGGGGCACGACGGCCCAGCAGAAGGGGACAAGACACAGGAGTGTCCCATCACCATCAGTCCCAAGAGGGGATATATATATATACACCAGCTACTAGTAACCGCTAGTAGCATCCAGAAATATATATATAACCCCTTAGTGAGTACACTGGGAAAAATTGAAGAGGAATCAGTTTGGCTATCCATTGCACCAAAAGAGGGGGTAGCGAAACCTCAAAACGTCACATTGGCGCCCAACTAGTTTTTGGCACTCATCAGGAGATAGTGCAGAAGAATTATGTGACACTAGAAGTGGGAACACACTGAATTACGCGTACGGAGCCGACGGTCGACGAAGGAAGGAGATTAATAAATAAAAACACAGAACCCCAAACAACACCAGAGAAAATTAAACCGACAACGCAGACCGATAGCCGAGACGGGAAGTATAGCAGTGACAACGCTTGACACCAACACCAGGAACCACCCAACGCCAAGCCAGGAGCAGCAGGAGAAATTTGGGACAGGACAACTCGCCAACAGCGGTACCGGAGACAACTCAGCGCCAAACCTGAAAAATAAAATCATCATTAGCAGAGACAACAAACGAGATCCGGGACAACAGGATGAATATCGGACTACTGACAATCGTCATGGGACTCGCGTAAGTACTGAACAAGCTTAAAAATTCCTCCTATTCGCACACCGCGATCTTTGGCCAGTCGGACCCAACGACGCGACCGACGGAACCGAGACTCGCGACCATATTTAACACACACAGAATTAAATACAATAGACATGGACGGCGCGTCAAACGAAACCACCACGGGAGGACCGACGGAACCGGTCAACCGCGAGACGACAACAAGTAACCCGACGGCAATATCATGCGTAGCAAACACGACAACCACATTCACAACCTTACAGTCGAGAATAACAGCAAGTACGGTCGCACCAACATCAGTCGGTATTCCCCAACCTTTCGCGTTCAGTTCCCCAATACCAGGGAACATTAGACCAGAAATGGGACAGATGGGTCCGCCCTACAGAAATAATCGATCGGATTTGGGATTAGGACCATTTAGCCCTATGCTAGGAATGAATTACGCGATGGGGAGACAAGAGTTGGGACAACAATTTCACAGGGGCAATGGAATCGGTAGATCGGAAAGGGTACCCGGAAGCCCTATGTCGGAATTGAGTGCGAGATTTGGAAGGGCCAATTTCGGTCTCGGAGGACCGAATACGGTCCCTCAAAATACCTTCGAAGACGGGAATGTAGGACAGGGAGCTTTCTCAGGTCACGCACCACAAGCTCACGGATTGGGCTTGGGATACAATCCATGGGCAGATCACGGCTACGGAGAAGATCAACGAGTGAGGAATGCAATAAGACCATTGCCGAAATATGAGGTAGGGGATGATGTAGAGAGATTCATCACCAGCCTGAATATGTCACGAAGACTTTTGAGGCCGGGAGATGAGCTAAATTTTCTGCACCAGTGCCTGCCAAAATTCGGTCCGAAAGCAAGATTGGCGGTAGAAAGCGCGCTAACAAGCATAAACTCGCTCGATGACCTTGTCACAAAGCTTCGCTTATCATTCGGAACTAGGGAAAACCTACGTCAAATTCTGGGGAAAATGTCGCGTCTGTATCAACAATACGGAGAATCGGTCACAGATTACGAAGCGCGATTCAGGGCTCTGCAATTAAAAGCACAAAGTCGACTTGACACGGATCCGACGGCAGATTACGGGATCACGATCCACGGTATTAAATTAAATATGAGGGAAGCCTTTCTCGCCGGACTCAGAAGAGACATCAAGAGTATGATGTTTCCCCTGACTCCAGCATCTTTTGACGAGCCCGTCGGACTCGCGGTCACGATCGAGTCGAAAATAAAAGAAACCGAGGATTTCGAACAGCTACGGAGGCTGCATGCAAAACCAAAACAGTCTCAAGGGCAAGGGAAGATTCGAAGGATCGAATCAATCGATGATGACGCGATTGAGGCTGATATGAGAGCAATGAACATCAGGTTCACAAACTCCACAAAATCCGACGGACAGAAACGTGTAGTCCGAAACGAAAAGAACAAACCCGAGTACCGAGGGGGGAAACAGTCAGACAAACGGGTGACGAAACCTAACACCAACGATAACGTTTGCTACAGATGTGCCAAACCGGGGCACTATGCACGGGATTGGAGAACCCCCGCTCACCTAATAAAAAAACAACGTCCAACGAATAAAATCGCGACTGAAGAAAAAAGAGAAGACACAAAGAACGACCAAGAGGCGGTCGCTAGTACCAGCCAAAATTTAAACTAAAAACGAGTCCAGAAGAGCTGCGCGATCTAGGACTCGAAGACATGGGCGAGTCAAAAGCGCAGAAAAAAACAATATATAAAACGGCCCATGTAAATTTCCGCGTAATGGACATACCTCCCACCCAAGTACATCTAAAGGTAGATCGAATGAAGGGAAGGGAGGGGAAATTTTTTGTAGACACGGGAGCTGATGTCAATCTAGTACGATCAGACAAACGCAGTCCGGAATTAAGGATAAATCGTGAAGAAATAATAATTATCAAAGGGGTTACACCGGGGAAATCGAGAACGATAGGGTACGTAACTCTGAACGTAGAAGGAATCGAAGACAAATTCCATGTCGTCGATTCGAGTTTTCCCCTTTCAGAAGATGGAATGCTGGGCAGGCCATTTCTGAAAAGCAGGGCAGTCAAAATTGACTACGGGGAAGACACCCTTACAATAGGGGAGGGGATACACACATTTTTAAATACGGAATCAATTTCCCTTCCGCCTAGGACAATTAAATTAGTCTACGTCAGAGTAGGTAAATTCGACGCAGAAGTCAGTTACCTCCCGCGAAGGGACATCAAATCAGGGGTGTACTTCGGGGATGCGATAGTGAAACCTAGGGAAGGTGTAGCTTTTTCATACGCGTACAATACCCGGGAAACCGATGAACGATTTAAAATTCCATTTGTCGACTTAGAAGAAATAGAGTCAATTGCAACGGAAGCGGAAATTAAAGCATTCAGCGAATCAGAGAGTTCGGAAAACCGATCGGAGAGAACCAACAAAATAATGGAAATGCTCCGGCTGGAGGGTCTGGATGAGGAAGAGCAGGAAGAGGCAGAAAATTTAATAAGATATAATCCTTGGGTATATAAACTTGATCACGAAAAACTAAAAGAAGCCAAAATACCGGGATATCAATTTAAACTAAAAGACGACGAACCCGTCGTAGTCCGACAATTCCGCCTGCCCTTCCACATCAGAGACAAATCTAAAGAAGAAATAGATACCATGCTGAAAGCCGGTATCATCGAACCCTCTGACTCACCGTATAACTCGCCAGCGTGGATGGTTGCGAAAAAACCAGGCCCCGACGGAGAGAAACGGTGGCGTATGGTAGTCGATTTTCGTCGACTAAACGAAAAAATGGTCGCGGACGCATACCCACTACCCAATATCACGGATATACTCGACCAATTAGGGGGCATGAGATACTTCTCAACATTCGATTTGGTATCCGGATTCCACCAAATCCCTCTAGCCCCGGAGAGTCGCCCCAAAACAGCCTTCTCAACCACGGGAGGACACTATCATTATACCCGAATACCAATGGGCATTGCGAACGGTCCACCAGCCTTCCAGAGGTCAATGGACGTAGTATTATCCGGACTACAGGGGGCAGGGTTATTTGTCTACATGGATGATATAGTCGTCTATGGAAAAACTTTAGAAGATCATAGAGAAAAATATAAATCGTTCGTGGACAGACTCCATGATGCACAAATGAGCCTGCAGCCCTCTAAATGTGAATTTTTAAGGGAAGAGGTAGCCTTTTTGGGGCATTGCGTCAGCCACGAGGGAATAAAACCTAACCCCAAAACAATAGAACCCATCCTAAAATATCGAAAACCTAGGGATAGGAAGGGAATTAGACAATTTATCGGATTGGCGGGGTACTATCGGAAATTCATGGAAAATTTTGCGACAAAAGCACGCCCCCTAACGGAACTCTTAAAAGAAGAGGTCCCCTTTGAATGGGGAGAAAAACAAGAAAATGCATTCACAGGAATAGCCCGAGAAATAACGTCATACCCCATACTACGACACCCAGATTTTTCTCGACCGTTCATCGTCACGACCGACGCATCAGATTATGCGGTCGGGGCAATCCTCAGCCAAGGCAAGATAGGCGAAGATCTGCCTATAAGCTATGCCTCGCGAGTAATGACAAAACCAGAAAAAAACTATACAACTACAAAAAAGGAACTCCTAGCGATAATATTCGCGATTAGGCAATTCCGACCATATTTATACGGAAGAAAATTCACCCTGATAACCGATCACCAACCACTAGTGTGGCTGAGGTCAACAAAAGACCCAGGGGCCCAATTACGTCGTTGGGCAAATGAATTAGAAGAATACGATTATGAAATCAAATATAAACCGGGAAAGTTAAATTTAAACGCGGACGCACTATCACGAAACCCGATACCTGAGGAGACAGAAGAAGTCACTCAGGAGAAAACCGTCGCAATCATAGCCGGAATGAACGCGCAAATTTGGAACGTAGAGGTCGGGGACGCGATATGGTACACTATCAGACCAAGTGGCCAAAGAATAGGACCATGTGTGATCGAAGAAATATGGTCAGATAACAAAGTACTGGTCATGCGCGGCGATAGACCAGATATCGCTCGGGGGGAAAACATTGTAGCAGTGAATACCCCCCCGACAGACTGGAACACAAGCGAGACCGGGATTGAAGCGGTCTCAGCTTACGTCGACATAAAGGTCTGTGATATGGTATGGCACAAGAAATTCTCACCATATCACACGGTGGGACCACACGAAGTTATCGCACTCCTTTCGCCCGACGTAATTAAAGTCAGAACAGGGAATGTCGATACACACGTGTCAAAATGCCGAGTCGTCTCAGTAAACGAAGAACCAAATAAGGGTCCTAGAACGACTTCACACGGAAGCCAAGACGCCGGTCAACCAATAGAAACCCAAGAAAACCGCCCGACAAAAAGGAAGCGAGGACGCCCACGGAAAATTCCTGTTAAATCAGGGATACGAAAACGACCCTCGAAATTACCAGCAGTTAAAAGAAAAAGAGGACGACCGCGAAAAATCCCACTTGAAGAAATATCTACAGAAGAGGAAAATATTGCAAAACGCCCAAAAAGAAACACGCAACCTCCTCAGCCTAATGAAGAACCGGAAACAGAAAGAGAGAGCTCTAACCCCGGAAGCGAACCCGGAAGTGTATTCGACCCCACACAAGAGCCAATACCAACGTCAGATGAAGATATGGGTCGACAAAACTACCAAGAAGATAACGCAACAGCTGACGAGGGAAACGAGACGACACTTGACAACCGAAACGAGATCGACAATAGTCAAAACAGAGAACCACTGGATGACGCAAATTACGATGCATGGGAGCCGCCGACGGACGCTGATAACAGCGAGGGAGAAGACCCCCCTTTCGTCGACAACGAAGAGGCACCAGAGTATCAACTGTCTGAAGAAGAAGACAACGAGAATGTCCGACACTCTCGAATGCACGTGACCGAAGAAAAACAAAACTTCGCATTTTTTCTCCCAGCATCCGGAGAGCCGGATAACGCATGCCTTAGGGTATTAATCGAAAAGGAATGGATACAGGCGGAAGAACTGACGTCACAACGGTGTCAAACGGGAGAGGTAATTAAAATAAGGAAATCCGACAAATGGGGATTTGGCCTGGTCATTAAAGATGACTCAGAGGCAGAAGTCCTCGAGGATAACATTGAACGAACCCTAGAAATATTTCTCGAACTAATAACAGCCGAAAATATAGAAATAATAAGAATGGCACACGACTATGATTGCCTATCGGGACGATCACGAAGAACAATCAGAACGACCCTGAAGGAAAAATTACGCGGAACCAACATACAAGTAATATTATGCGCAAGATTACTCGAAGTACCGACTACGGAAGATCGCATTTCCATCGTTGAAGAAAAACATACATCAACGATAGGAGGACATAAAGGTATCACCAAAACCCTACACGGAGTGAAACTCCAATACTATTGGAAAAACATGTCCCAAACGGTCCGAGAATACGTGAACCTCTGCCAAACCTGCCAACGCAAGAAACTAACGAGGGAGAAGGCCCGCCATCCCATGATCATTACTGATACACCAATCGACGCGTTCGAGAAGGTGTCTATGGACATCTATGAGCCCTCCGGCAGGAGCCACAGGGGACATGCATACCTATTGACAATGCAGGATTGTCTAACGAAATACGCCTTAGCCGTGCCATTGAGAACGGAACGAGCGGAAGACGTAGCACGGGCTCTCGCACGCAGATTAATATGTACATTCGGCGCGCCACAGGCCCTCTTGTCGGACAGAGGCCCAAATTTTACAAGTCAGATCACCGCGGAATTTTGTAAATTATTTAGAATTCGCCACTGTCTGACTACCGCGTACCACCCCCAATCAAACGGATCCCTCGAACGCAGTCACCATGTCCTAACCGAATTTCTAAAAACCCAAATCGGAGATAGCGGAGACTGGGATAAATGGATAGATATGGCGATGTTTGCGTATAATACGAGCGTACACGAAAGCACGGGATTCACCCCTCACGAGCTACTTTTCGGAGTAAAACCACGCGTACCCTCAGCAAGATCGATCGAGGGAATCGGAGGCAAACCCTATCGCGTATTATTCCAAGAATTAACCGAAGGATTAAAAAGAGTACGCGACCAAGCCCGGATAAACCTCATAAAATCGAAACAAAGATCAAAAAAATATTATGACCGAAAAGTGAGGGAAATATCGCTTCAAGTAGGAGAATATGTTTGGCTCTTAAAAGAGCCCAGAACGGGAAAAAGGGACGATGATTGGAAAGGACCATACCGTATTCTGGAAATTTTAGATCACAACAACGTGAATATCCAAATGGAAAGAAGATCAAAAATTGTACACCGCGACAAACTAAAGAAAGCGCGTCTCAGGGAAACCGAAAACCGCCCCGATAACCGAAATTAGAAAAAAAAAACGAAACGACGAAATATTACCCGTTTTTCGAAAATTTCCGGTATATAAAAAAAAAAAGGGGGATATAAAATAAAATAATAACTCACCAAAATTGAAGAACGGGCATCATCTAATTTGGCAGCAGTTGACTCCGGAAACCGAACTGGAGACGAGCTGGATGGAAAAAGAAAAAACAACAATGAAATTTTCAGAAAATAAAAAAAACATATATTAAAAATATTTTTAGAAAAAAAAATTAAAGAAAAAATGTAGATCCTGGACGCGGTAAAACCGGGTACGATGGCCGCATCAGGAGAAAAGAGGATTCCCTCAGCCTTACACACCGCGAAGACGATCCTAGAAAAAAAAAACAAAGTATAAAAAGATTGGCAAAAAAAAAAAAAAAAAAAAAAAAACGAGGATCATGATCAGGAGAGACAAATAGAAAAGGAAAATAAACACATACAAAGGCATCCCCACGAACATGCTCGAAGAAGGCAAACCAGTCGTACTCGTCGACGATCTCCTCCCCGAGAGTAGGATCCCCGGACAAATATCGTAGATATTCCAGAGGATCATCCCCGTATTGATACATACGGGGAGCCTGAAAAAAAAAAAAAAAAATATATATATAACACAAATTTAGCATCAAAAAAAAAAAAAAAAAAAAAAAAGGGGGGAGGATAACTCACCACCGGACAGGGACCCTCAATAAAGAGACGGGGGAGACAAAAATCACCCGATAGCCACAGGCGCAGATTCTCCTGTCGCCGAACCTCACGAGTAATCCCCATCCTGAGGATAGTCTCCACACGATCCCAACAAGCTTCGTAAAGAAGGTCAAACAGGAGACACGGGGCAGAATGGGAGAACAGAGGGACGCGATAATAATTCTCCACCGTCAGGGTAAGCCAGAGTTCAGTGACCTCTTGCACGGTTTCCCAGGGAAAGGACTCCTGAAAAACAAAGGGGAATATATATTAAACATAAAAAAAAAACAAAAAGAAAAAAAAACTTACCAAAGATGCCGGGAGAACTACGTCAAAATCCCCAACCTCAAAACCCGGAATCCAGAAAGGATGGCCCGTCATCTCACTAGAATCTCGCTGGCTATTGAGGAGATCGACCAACCCCAACCCAAAATATTGGCCAGACCGGATGGCGGGAAGAGTAAGAGCTATACGGTACTCAAAAATTTCCCGTGGAGCCCAAGAGGGAAGAGGCTCTAACAACAACTCGTGGAAATCATAGAATCGCGAACCACCACGAATCAGGGACCCAACGAAGGGAACCGTCTCTATAAGGTCCTCCAACACTCGCACAATCGGGTCACCAGCGGATAACACCATTTTATAACAATAAAACAAACCACAAACGATCGACGTGACAGACGAACAACGACTGAATGACCACACGTCAACGAAGAACAAAAAGGGAGAAGAAAAGGAAAGATTCCTAGAAAAGAGATTATAAACACCCCACACAGCATAGAGGGTAATGATAAAAAAAAAGGGGGATCAACTTACCAACTATGGAGCAACACCTGAGTCAGACGGAATCACCGACGACTGTCGGGATTCTGGGAGACGACGTCCGGATCCACGACGACGTCCGGATCCTCGTCGACGACCGGAACCTCAAGGACGCCCGGCACCTGGGCGAGATCAGGACAAATGGATAATCGACTTGATCCAGTCCCCGGGCGTGAATCGACGGGACCGACGAGCCGTCTGTCGACCCGATCCATACCCCGATTCGGGGCGAATCCCTAAGAAAACAAAAAATAAATTAAAAACGAAGGGGAATAAAATTATCGTGAATAATAAATTAAAGACATAAAGCCTTCCCCAAGAAGCACCACTGAAGGAGGAAGAAGCGGGTGACGTAGGCCGTCCCCCTCCTTCCCGCGGTCCCCTACTCGCGACGCTCCCACTTGAAGGAAGAAGCGGGTGACGTAGGCCGTCCCCCTCCTTCCCGCGGTCCCCTACTCACGACGTTCCCACTTGAAGGAAGAAGCGGGTGACGTAGGCCGCCCCCCTCCTTCCCGCGGTCCCCTACTCGCCACGCTCCCGCTTAAGGAAAGAAGTAAATGACGTAGCGCCCCCCCCGCAGTCCCCTGTTCGCCAGTCTTATTATAAATGGACCGCTCAAAAATTATATATATTTAATGCAATTTAATAATAAAAAAAAAGGGACTTACCGGTAAAAGCACCGCCGGTGGAAATAGGCTCATCCCCATTTGGTGATCGGGACACCTTGCTTAGTAATCCGTGCTGAGACATCCTTCACCAATCGAAAGAGAAAAACCCTCACAAAAATATTTATACACGCACTCACAAAAATATTCACAAAAACTTCACTGTTCGTCAAATGTCAAACGACTGGTGACATACGCCCCGCAATTGCGACCCGATAATCTGACACCCCCCCTCCGGAAGAGCATACTCTTGGGCACCAAGAAAGACGTCGGGCGACGACCGATATTGATACCGAGAAAAATGACCAATCAATCTCGCTGGCGCACCAACGACGATTATTTAAATTTCGAAATTCCCTAGGGACACCCTCGCTCATTGTAAATTTACACTAATTTGTAAACATTAATCTATTTAGAATTGTGAATTAGGGTAGCGAGAAGATGAATGGAATTGGGCCCAGAAATGATAATACGGATGATTATCGGGTGCTGAGAGAAATTTTACGGTTTTGGGGTAAAGGTTATACATTGATGCATGAGAAATATTGCGTATTTTACTGAAATATAATTCCAGAAATTAGAGGGAATAAAGAGATGGGGTGAATATATGCGTGGGATGTTAGAAATTTTTTAATTCACTTTGGTGATTACGGAGATATCTGAGACTCATTTTTTTTTAAAATAAAGGGGCTTTGAGAATATTAATTATCACTCTCAGGATATTTTTAATGGATCAATAGTTCTAGTAACTATTGCACCTGAAAATTTGATCACCTGAACTTGTTAAAAATTTAAAAAGAAAAAATTAAAATTTATCAAAAAAAAAAAAAATACTTACTTCATTGGATTGAGAATAATAAATTATAGTTTTTGGGATAATGAAATAATTATTTCGAACTGATCACAGCTCCATTAGTTGTAAAATGCTATATAAATATGTTACCAGGAAATTGAATAGAGGATCCCGCATGATCTCTACCTCTGTCAGGAATATATTTTAATGTTTTCACATTTCGCCCGAAAAATATTCTTATTTCTGACTGATGAACTGTAGAGTACAATCAGCCAGGAATAAGAAGGGGAGTGAAGGACGAAACGTAAACAACAAAATAGCCGCGTATGATTGGATGTTTCAGGCTCGCAGGGAGCCCGGAAACTCCAGGCGTGGAGATCACACGATTAGAGGGAGGAAACGGAATCCTAACCACTAAATATGCGAACCTGCGAATCTATCACACGGTGTGGAATATGATTACACATATCGACATAACAAAATTCCTAGAGAAAAAACAAATCCTCACACGACACTGGTTGGGAATGAAAGGGATCTGTACCCAACTACGAGGCAATTGTAATTTTGAAGACCAATTAGACCAGGTAATTAATCGGCTCGATATATTAGACGGTACTCATCGACACATGAGAGAATTGTTAGCAGAAACACCGGAGAGATCGAAACGAGCGGTCCTCGGATTTATCGGGAAAATAAGCAAGATTCTTTTCGGGACAATGGACGAAGATGACGCGGACTATTACGACCAATACATAGAATCCCTACAGAACACAACTAGGGAAACCCTAGCCCTTCTGGCGAATCAAACGCACATTATTCGATCCGAATGCGAATCAATCCACCAAACTATTCAAGGTCTAACTAAAGAAATTAAGACCTTGAACGCGACAGTCTACGTAGCCATCGGAAACATCCTCGAACGTATCGACACTATAGGGATTAATGGGAAAATGGCGAGCCTTATATCAGCCTTCGATGCGGAACTGAGCGAATATGAGCTCGACACCCAAATGCTGATTAACGCCATCCTATTCGCGAAAAGAGGATAATTGCACCCGTCAATTATGTCGCCAGAAAATATCCTGGACGCGGCTAACGAAGTAATTCAACATAATCGGGGGGCGGAGTTCCCGGTCCCCCTAGAAATCCCATATATCACCGAATTATTGAAACTCGCGGATCTGACGGCCTATTTTCATAAGGAAAAGGTCGTATTCGTCATCACGATACCGATACTTGAGCTAACAAAATATATCGTGTATAGACACTTGACAGTGCCGACCAAAATTAACAATACCTCAACGTCTCTAGTGGCCTTTATAACGCCAAGTTATCCCTACACCGCTATTTCGGAGGAAGCCAATACGTATCTCAAGCTTGACAGTGAAGACATCAACCACTGTAAAACGGGAATGATCGGCCTTATATGCAAGACCGCACGACCCCTATACGAGGTCAATGGGAACAAGGATTGTGAGGTACAAATGATCTCCAATCCCCGTTTTTCGAGCTCCGAAATATGCGATGTACGGGTAAAATCAATGGACCGAACATATTGGGCCCGAGTAGGAAATTCCAACACATGGGTTTTTTCCGTCGTCACGGAAGACGAAATACGGGTAAAATGCACAAGACGCGAACCCGCCACGATCATCATTACGGGAACCGGAACAGTCACCCTAGCGCCGGACTGCGAGATTCGATCGCGATCCGTCACCCTCACCCCATTCCAAGAACTGACGTCGAAGTTCGACCTAAAATTCGTGGACCGAGCCGTCTTCGACATACCGACCCTACTAAACAAGACAATACGCGGACTCGGACCGAACAATTTGACGGAAATCTTAGGCGATATAGGCCTGCTACAAACGGTACAGGTTGGACAGAACGACGAGGACAGCGTCACAAGGGACAGTCTCGGGCTGCAAGTCATTATCGATAAAGCCCGAGCGCTGTCCAGACAAGGGGATACAAACAGAAGACTGAGGAGGGTTGAACACGGGTTAGGATACGCGGGGATTTCGCTAGGAATTCTTGGGTGATTGCCGCGGCATGTTGGAAATTCTCCCTATGGTCGAAGGTCGCGACGCTATGTGGGGGAGTTAGGTTTTCTTCAGGTACTCGAAACAGGGAGAACGAGCCCCACCAACCGAGAACCAGGACCCCATCGCCGCAGGCGCCACCACGACGATCACGCACGAGAAAAACAAACCAAGAAGTACACCTTCCGATGAACACGCTCGCTCGAGGAGTACGACCGGGGCCTACAGCCACCATCACGGAGATTGTGGAGCTGGACGAACACTTGGAGCCTGTCGAACCAAGTCGCCCAGTCGAGACAGCCGCCCCCCTCACCACTCAGCTTGCGCTGATTCCCCAAAATCGAGTCACGCACACCCAACAATATCAGGCCCTTCCGATGATCATCGGGCCGCCGGAACGAACAGGAGCCCAGGGCTGGCAGATCGTCAGCCCATACTGGAACGGGGAGACGTCTTACTCCAGACCACCCCTCCAACACGACCTGGGAGGATGGTAACCAGCAGAACCAACCCCGAAAGCACCTATCAACGACCTCGCTAACTTATTCTTACGCTTATCCGAAAGGAGTTAAATACTGTTCTTGATGAGGACTTTAGCAATAAGAAAACTGTAAGGGTCCGGTCGATAGGGATAGTTTTAAATCTGCTCATATAGCAGGGATTTTGGCCCTTATGGCAGGGAAGTTGATAGCCCTTTTGGCATAAGCCGAGGCCCTTAAGGCACAGACTATATTAAAATTCGTTTCTTTTAGTTTAGTACTATTGCCACCTGATTGTGAACCAGGGTAGCAATAGTTTTATCAGGGGAGTGTGACGTATTGGCCTCCGCCAATGCGTCGTTTTTGAAAATCGATGCCCAGACATGGGTCAGCAGTCCCACGATGTCTTGGAGACGCTGTGGTCAGCTGCCCCAGTGTTTGGAGGATCGGTTTGCTCCCTGCAACGCCATTTGGACAAGGGACTGAACAATCCAACGGATGTTTAGACCATTGTCAGCACCCAAATGACGCCACAGCAGGGATCAAATAAAGCAGTTTCAGGGCTTTTGGCACGTCCAGTATACTGTGTGACTGTATGAGTCTTGCGTCAATGATGACACAAGACAATATTGGTGCAAAAAGCCGTGGAACTGCTTAGATCAGCGATTTGGACTTGGAGGAGATTTAGAGACTCGCAGAGAGACAGATACCTTCCAGGAGCAGACCAGACGGGGTCTTCCACTGCTCGTCACCGCGCTCCAAGTCCAACTCATAACCACCTAATAACGCGATACCGACCCACTCGCGCAAGGAGTGTATACCATTAAGATCAAATATATATATATATACATTTAATACATTCCGCGAGTGAGATTATTAAGTGTTGTTCCCAACCCGTCACCAAGACGCCCCTCCTAGAAGAGTGAACCCGAAGGGCTCACCGAGATCTAGCCGGACGGGGCACGACGGCCCAGCAGAAGGGGACAAGACACAGGAGTGTCCCATCACCATCAGTCCCAAGAGGGGATATATATATACACCAGCTACTAGTAACCGCTAGTAGCATCCAGAAATATATATATAACCCCTTTGTGAGTACACTGGGAATAATAGGAATCAGTTTGGCTATCCAAAGCACCAAAAGAGGGGGTAGCCAAACCTCAAAACGTCACATTGGCGCCCAACTAGTTTTTGGCACTCATCAGGAGATAGTGCAGAAGAATTCTGTGACACTAGAAGTGGGAACACACTGAATTACGCGTACGTAGCCGACGGTCGACGAAGGAAGGAGATTAATAAATAAAAACACAGAACCCCAACCAACACCAGAGAAAATTAAACCGACAACGCAGACCGATAGCCGAGACGGGAAGTATAGCAGTGACAACGCTTGACACCAACACCAGGAACCACCCAACGCCAAGCCAGGAGCAGCAGGAGAAATTTGGGACAGGACAACTCGCCAACAGCGGTACCGGAGACAACTCAGCGCCAAACCTGAAAAATAAAATCATCATTAGCAGAGACAACAAACGAGATCCGGGACAACAGGATGAATATCGGACTACTGACAATCGTCATGGGACTCGCGTAAGTACTGAACAAGCTTAAAAATTCCTCCTATTCGCACACCGCGATCTTTGGCCAGTCGGACCCAACGACGCGACCGACGGAACCGAGACTCGCGACCATATTTAACACACACAGAATTAAATACAATAGACATGGACGGCGCGTCAAACGAAACCACCACGGGAGGACCGACGGAACCGGTCAACCGCGAGACGACAACAAGTAATCCGACGGCAATATCATGCGTAGCAAACACGACAACCACATTCACAACCTTACAGTCGAGAATAACAGCAAGTACGGTTGCACCAACATCAGTCGGTATTCCCCAACCTTTCGCGTTCAGTTCCCCAATACCAGGGAACATTAGACCAGAAATGGGACAGATGGGTCCGCCCTACAGAAATAATCGATCGGATTTGGGATTAGGACCATTTAGCCCTATGCTAGGAATGAATTACGCGATGGGGAGACAAGAGTTGGGACAACAATTTCACAGGGGCAATGGAATCGGTAGATCGGAAAGGGTACCCGGAAGCCCTATGTCGGAATTGAGTGCGATATTTGGAAGGGCCAATTTCGGTCTCGGAGGACCGAATACGGTCCCTCAAAATACCTTCGAAGACGGGAATGTAGGACAGGGAGCTTTCTCAGGTCACGCACCACAAGCTCACGGATTGGGCTTGGGATACAATCCATGGGCAGATCACGGCTACGGAGAAGATCAACGAGTGAGGAATGCAATAAGACCATTGCCGAAATATGAGGTAGGGGATGAAGTAGAGAGATTCATCACCAGCCTGAATATGTCACGAAGACTTTTGAGGCCGGGAGATGAGCTAAATTTTCTGCACCAGTGCCTGCCAAAATTCGGTCCGAAAGCAAGATTGGCGGTAGAAAGCGCGCTAACAAGCATAAACTCGCTCGATGACCTTGTCACAAAGCTTCGCTTATCATTCGGAACTAGGGAAAACCTACGTCAAATTCTGGGAAAAATGTCGCGTCTGTATCAACAATACGGAGAATCGGTCACAGATTACGAAGCGCGATTCAGGGCTCTGCAATTAAAAGCACAAAGTCGACTTGACACGGATCCGACGGCAGATTACGGGATCACGATCCACGGTATTAAATTAAATATGAGGGAAGCCTTTCTCGCCGGACTCAGAAGAGACATCAAGAGTATGATGTTTCCCCTGACTCCAGCATCTTTTGACGAGGCCGTCGGACTCGCGGTCACGATCGAGTCGAAAATAAAAGAAACCGAGGATTTCGAACAGCTACGGAGGCTGCATGCAAAACCAAAACAGTCTCAAGGGCAAGGGAAGATTCGAAGGATCGAATCAATCGATGATGACGCGATTGAGGCTGATATGAGAGCAATGAACATCAGGTTCACAAACTCCACAAAATCCGACGGACAGAAACGTGTAGTCCGAAACGAAAAGAACAAACCCGAGTACCGAGGGGGGAAACAGTCAGACAAACGGGTGACGAAACCTAACACCAACGATAACGTTTGCTACAGATGTGCCAAACCGGGGCACTATGCACGGGATTGTAGAACCCCCGCTCACCTAATAAAAAAACAACAACGTCCAACGAATAAAATCGCGACTGAAGGAAAAAGAGAAGACCCAAAGAACGACCAAGAGGCGGTCGCTAGTACCAGCCAAAATTTAAACTAAAAACGAGTCCAGAAGAGCTGCGCGATCTAGGACTCGAAGACATGGGCGAGTCAAAAGCGCAGAAAAAAACAATATATAAAACGGCCCATGTAAATTTCCGCGTAATGGACATACCTCCCACCCAAGTACATCTGAAGGTAGATCGAATGAAGGGAAGGGAGGGGAAATTCTTTGTAGACACGGGAGCTGATGTCAATCTAGTACGATCAGACAAACTCAGTCCGGAATTAAGGATAAATCGTGAAGAAATAATAATTATCAAAGGGGTTACACCGGGGAAATCGAGAACGATAGGGTACGTAACTCTGAACGTAGAAGGAATCGAAGACAAATTCCATGTCGTCGATTCGAGTTTTCCCCTTTCAGAAGATGGAATGCTGGGCAGGCCATTTCTGAAAAGCAGGGCAGTCAAAATTAACTACGGGGAAGACACCCTTACAATAGGGGAGGGGATACACACATTTTTAAATACGGAATCAATTTCCCTTCCGCCTACGACAATTAAATTAGTCTACGTCAGAGTAGGTAAATTCGACGCAGAAGTCGGTTACCTCCCGCGAAGGGACATCAAATCAGGGGTGTACTTCGGGGATGCGATAGTGAAACCTAGGGAAGGTGTAGCTTTTTCATACGCGTACAATACCCGGGAAACCGAAGAACGATTTAAAATTCCATTTGTCGACTTAGAAGAAATAGAGACAATTGCAACGGAAGCGGAAATTAAAGCATTCAGCGAATCAGAGAGTTCGGAAAACCGGTCGGAGAGAACCAACAAAATAATGGAAATGCTCCGGCTGGAGGGTCTGGATGAGGAAGAGCAGGAAGAGGCAGAAAATTTAATAAGATATAATCCTTGGGTATATAAACTTGATCACGAAAAACTAAAAGAAGCCAAAATACCGGGATATCAATTTAAACTAAAAGACGACGAACCCGTCGTAGTCCGACAATTCCGCCTGCCCTTCCACATCAGAGACAAATCTAAAGAAGAAATAGATACCATGCTGAAAGCCGGTATCATCGAACCCTCTGACTCACCGTATAACTCGCCAGCGTGGATGGTTGCGAAAAAACCAGGCCCCGACGGAGAGAAACGGTGGCGTATGGTAGTCGATTTTCGTCGACTAAACGAAAAAATGGTCGCGGACGCATACCCACTACCCAATATCACGGATATACTCGACCAATTAGGGGGCATGAGATACTTCTCAACATTCGATTTGGTATCCGGATTCCACCAAATCCCTCTAGCCCCGGAGAGTCGCCCCAAAACAGCCTTCTCAACCACGGGAGGACACTATCATTATACCCGAATACCAATGGGCATTGCGAACGGTCCACCAGCCTTCCAGAGGTCAATGGACGTAGTATTATCCGGACTACAGGGGGCAGGGTTATTTCTCTACATGGATGATATAGTCGTCTATGGAAAAACTTTAGAAGATCATAGAGAAAAATATAAATCGTTCGTGGACAGACTCCATGATGCACAAATGAGCCTACAGCCCTCTAAATGTGAATTTTTAAGGGAAGAGGTAGCCTTTTTGGGGCATTGCGTCAGCCACGAGGGAATAAAACCTAACCCCAAAACAATAGAACCCATCCTAAAATATCGAAAACCTAAGGATAGGAAGGGAATTAGACAATTTATCGGATTGGCGGGGTACTATCGGAAATTCATGGAAAATTTTGCGACAAAAGCACGCCCCCTAACGGAACTCTTAAAAGAAGAGGTCCCCTTTGAATGGGGAGAAAAACAAGAAAATGCATTCACAGGAATAGCCCGAGAAATAACGTCATACCCCATACTACGACACCCAGATTTTTCTCGACCGTTCATCGTCACGACCGACGCATCAGATTATGCGGTCGGGGCAATCCTCAGCCAAGGCAAGATAGGCGAAGATCTGCCTATAAGCTATGCCTCGCGAGTAATGACAAAACCAGAAAAAAACTATACAACTACAAAAAAGGAACTCCTAGCGATAATATTCGCGATTAGGCAATTCCGACCATATTTATACGGAAGAAAATTCACCCTGATAACCGATCACCAACCACTAGTGTGGCTGAGGTCAACAAAAGACCCAGGGGCCCAATTACGTCGTTGGGCAAATGAATTAGAAGAATACGATTATGAAATCAAATATAAACCGGGAAAGTTAAATTTAAACGCGGACGCACTATCACGAAACCCGATACCTGAGGAGACAGAAGAAGTCACTCAGGAGAAAACCGTCGCAATCATAGCCGGAATGAACGCGCAAATTTGGAACGTAGAGGTCGGGGACGCGATATGGTACACTATCAGACCAAGTGGCCAAAGAATAGGACCATGTGTGATCGAAGAAATATGGTCAGATAACAAAGTACTGGTCATGCGCGGCGATAGACCAGATATCGCTCGGGGGGAAAACATTGTAGCAGTGAATACCCCCCCGACAGACTGGAACACAAGCGAGACCGGGATTGAAGCGGTCTCAGCTTACGTCGACATAAAGGTCGGTGATATGGTATGGCACAAGAAATTCTCACCATATCACACGGTGGGACCACACGAAGTTATCGCACTCCTTTCGCCCGACGTAATTAAAGTCAGAACAGGGAATGTCGATACACACGTGTCAAAATGCCGAGTCGTCTCAGTAAACGAAGAACCAAATAAGGGTCCTAGAACGACTTCACACGGAAGCCAAGACGCCGGTCAACCAATAGAAACCCAAGAAAACCGCCCGACAAAAAGGAAGCGAGGACGCCCACGGAAAATTCCTGTTAAATCAGGGATACGAAAACGACCCTCGAAATTACCAGCAGTTAAAAGAAAAAGAGGACGACCGCGAAAAATCCCACTTGAAGAAATATCTACAGAAGAGGAAAATATTGCAAAACGCCCAAAAAGAAACACGCAACCCCCTCAGCCTAATGAAGAACCGGAAACAGAAAGAGAGAGCTCTAACCCCGGAAGCGAACCCGGAAGTGTATTCGACCCCACACAAGAGCCAATACCAACGTCAGATGAAGATATGGGTCGACAAAACTACCAAGAAGATAACGCAACAGCTGACGAGGGAAACGAGACGACACTTGACAACCGAAACGAGATCGACAATAGTCAAAACAGAGAACCACTGGATGACGCAAATTACGATGCATGGGAGCCGCCGACGGACGCTGATAACAGCGAGGGAGAAGACCCCCCTTTCGTCGACAACGAAGAGGCACCAGAGTATCAACTGTCTGAAGAAGAAGACAACGAGAATGTCCGACACTCTCGAATGCACGTGACGGAAGAAAAACAAAACTTCGCATTTTTTCTCCCAGCATCCGGAGAGCCGGATAACGCATGCCTTAGGGTATTAATCGAAAAGGAATGGATACAGGCGGAAGAACTGACGTCACAACGGTGTCAAACGGGAGAGGTAATTAAAATAAGGAAATCCGACAAATGGGGATTTGGCCTGGTCATTAAAGATGACTCAGAGGCAGAAGTCCTCGAGGATAACATTGAACGAACCCTAGAAATATTTCTCGAACTAATAACAGCCGAAAATATAGAAATAATAAGAATGGCACACGACTATGATTGCCTATCGGGACGATCACGAAGAACAATCAGAACGACCCTGAAGGAAAAATTACGCGGAACCAACATACAAGTAATATTATGCGCAAGATTACTCGAAGTACCGACTACGGAAGATCGCATTTCCATCGTTGAAGAAAAACATACATCAACGATAGGAGGACATAAAGGTATCACCAAAACCCTACACGGAGTGAAACTCCAATACTATTGGAAAAACATGTCCCAAACGGTCCGAGAATACGTGAACCTCTGCCAAACCTGCCAACGCAAGAAACTAACGAGGGAGAAGGCCCGCCATCCCATGATCATTACTGATACACCAATCGACGCGTTCGAGAAGGTGTCTATGGACATCTATGAGCCCTCCGGCAGGAGCCACAGGGGACATGCATACCTATTGACAATGCAGGATTGTCTAACGAAATACGCCTTAGCCGTGCCATTGAGAACGGAACGAGCGGAAGACGTAGCACGGGCTCTCGCACGCAGATTAATATGTACATTCGGCGCGCCACAGGCCCTCTTGTCGGACAGAGGCCCAAATTTTACAAGTCAGATCACCGCGGAATTTTGTAAATTATTTAGAATTCGCCACTGTCTGACTACCGCGTACCACCCCCAATCAAACGGATCCCTCGAACGCAGTCACCATGTCCTAACCGAATTTCTAAAAACCCAAATCGGAGATAGCGGAGACTGGGATAAATGGATAGATATGGCGATGTTTGCGTATAATACGAGCGTACACGAAAGCACGGGATTCACCCCTCACGAGCTAGTTTTCGGAGTAAAACCACGCGTACCCTCAGCAAGATCGATCGAGGGAATCGGAGGCAAACCCTATCGCGTATTATTCCAAGAATTAACCGAAGGATTAAAAAGAGTACGCGACCAAGCCCGGATAAACCTCATAAAATCGAAACAAAGATCAAAAAAATATTATGACCGAAAAGTGAGGGAAATATCGCTTCAAGTAGGAGAATATGTTTGGCTCTTAAAAGAGCCCAGAACGGGAAAAAGGGACGATGATTGGAAAGGACCATACCGTATTCTGGAAATTTTAGATCACAACAACGTGAATATCCAAATGGAAAGAAGATCAAAAATTGTACACCGCGACAAACTAAAGAAAGCGCGTCTCAGGGAAACCGAAAACCGCCCCGATAACCGAAATTAGAAAAAAAAAACGAAACGACGAAATATTACCCGTTTTTCGAAAATTTCCGGTATATAAAAAAAAAAAGGGGGATATAAAATAAAATAATAACTCACCAAAATTGAAGAACGGGCATCATCTAATTTGGCAGCAGTTGACTCCGGAAACCGAACTGGAGACGAGCTGGATGGAAAAAGAAAAAACAACAATGAAATTTTCAGAAAATAAAAAAAACATATATTAAAAATATTTTTAGAAAAAAAAATTAAAGAAAAAATGTAGATCCTGGACGCGGTAAAACCGGGTACGATGGCCGCATCAGGAGAAAAGAGGATTCCCTCAGCCTTACACACCGCGAAGACGATCCTAGAAAAAAAAAACAAAGTATAAAAAGATTGGCAAAAAAAAAAAAAAAAAAAAAAAAAACGAGGATCATGATCAGGAGAGACAAATAGAAAAGGAAAATAAACACATACAAAGGCATCCCCACGAACATGCTCGAAGAAGGCAAACCAGTCGTACTCGTCGACGATCTCCTCCCCGAGAGTAGGATCCCCGGACAAATATCGTAGATATTCCAGAGGATCATCCCCGTATTGATACATACGGGGAGCCTGAAAAAAAAAAAAATATATATATATAACACAAATTTAGCATCAAAAAAAAAAAGGGGGGAGGATAACTCACCACCGGACAGGGACCCTCAATAAAGAGACGGGGGAGACAAAAATCACCCGATAGCCACAGGCGCAGATTCTCCTGTCGCCGAACCTCACGAGTAATCCCCATCCTGAGGATAGTCTCCACACGATCCCAACAAGCATCGTAAAGAAGGTCAAACAGGAGACACGGGGCAGAATGGGAGAACAGAGGGACGCGATAATAATTCTCCACCGTCCGGGTAAGCCAGAGTTCAGTGACCTCTTGCACGGTTTCCCAGGGAAAGGACTCCTGAAAAACAAAGGGGAATATATATTAAACATAAAAAAAAACAAAAAGAAAAAAACTTACCAAAGATGCCGGGAGAACTACGTCAAAATCCCCAACCTCAAAACCCGGAATCCAGAAAGGATGGCCCGTCATCTCACTAGAATCTCGCTGGCTATTGAGGAGATCGACCAACCCCAACCCAAAATATTGGCCAGACCGGATGGCGGGAAGAGTAAGAGCTATACGGTACTCAAAAATTTCCCGTGGAGCCCAAGAGGGAAGAGGCTCTAACAACAACTCGTGGAAATCATAGAATCGCGAACCACCACGAATCAGGGACCCAACGAAGGGAACCGTCTCTATAAGGTCCTCCAACACTCGCACAATCGGGTCACCAGCGGATAACACCATTTTATAACAATAAAACAAACCACAAACGATCGACGTGACAGACGGACAACGACTGAATGACCACACGTCAACGAAGAACAAAAAGGGAGAAGAAAAGAAAAGATTCCTAGAAAAGAGATTATAAACACCCCACACAGCATAGAGGGTAATGATAAAAAAAAGGGGGATCAACTTACCAACTATGGAGCAACACCTGAGTCAGACGGAATCACCGACGACTGTCGGGATTCTGGGAGACGACGTCCGGATCCACGACGACGTCCGGATCCTCGTCGACGACCGGAACCTCAAGGACGCCCGGCACCTGGGCGAGATCAGGACAAATGGATAATCGACTTATCCAGTCCCCGGGCGTGAATCGACGGGACCGACGAGCCGTCTGTCGACCCGATCCATACCCCGATTCGGGGCGAATCCCTAAGAAAACAAAAAATAAATTAAAAACGAAGGGGAATAAAATTATCGTGAATAATAAATTAAAGACATAAAGCCTTCCCCAAGAAGCACCACTGAAGGAGGAAGAAGCGGGTGACGTAGGCCGTCCCCCTCCTTCCCGCGGTCCCCTACTCACCACGCTCCCGCTTAAGGAAAGAAGTAAATGACGTAGCGCCCCCCCCCCGCAGTCCCCTGTTCGCCAGTCTTATTATAAATGGACCCCTCAAAAATTATATATATTTAATGCAATTTAATAATAAAAAAAAAGGGACTTACCGGTAAAAGCACCGCCGGTGGAAATAGGCTCATCCCCATTTGGTGATCGGGACACCTTGCTTAGTAATCCGTGCTGAGACATCCTTCACCAATCGAAAGAGAAAAACCCTCACAAAAATATTTATACACGCACTCACAAAAATATTCACAAAAACTTCACTGTTCGTCAAATGTCAAACGACTGGTGACATACGCCCCGCAATTGCGACCCGATAATCTGACACCCCCCCACCGGAAGAGCATACTCTTGGGCACCAAGAAAGACGTCGGGCGACGACCGATATTGATACCGAGAAAAATGACCAATCAATCTCGCTGGCGCACCAACGACGATTATTTAAATTTCGAAATTCCCTAGGGACACCCTCGTTCATTGTAAATTTACACTAATTTGTAAACATTAATCTATTTAGAATTGTGAATTAGGGTAGCGAGAAGATGAATGGAATTGGGCCCAGAAATGATAATACGGATGATTATGGGGTGCTGAGAGAAATTTTACGGTTTTGGGGTAAAGGTTATACATTGATGCATGAGAAATATTGCGTATTTTACTGAAATATAATTCCAGAAATTAGAGGGAATAAAGAGATGGGGTGAATATATGCGTGGGATGTTAGAAATTTTTTAATTCACTTTGGTGATTACGGAGATATCTGAGACTCATTTTTTTTTAAAATAAAGGGGCTTTGAGAATATTAATTATCACTCTCAGGATATTTTTAATGGATCAATAGTTCTAGTAACTATTGCACCTGAAAATTTGATCACCTGAACTTGTTAAAAATTTAAAAAGAAAAAATTAAAATTTATCAAAAAAAAAAAAAAATACTTACTTCATTGGATTGAGAATAATAAATTATAGTTTTTGGGATAATGAAATAATTATTTCGAACTGATCACAGCTCCATTAGTTGTAAAATGCTATATAAATATGTTACCAGGAAATTGAATAGAGGATCCCGCATGATCTCTACCTCTGTCAGGAATATATTTTAATGTTTTCACATTTCGCCCGAAAAATATTCTTATTTCTGACTGATGAACTGTAGAGTACAATCAGCCAGGAATAAGAAGGGGAGTGAAGGACGAAACGTAAACAACAAAATAGCCGCGTATGATTGGATGTTTCAGGCTCGCAGGGAGCCCGGAAACTCCAGGCGTGGAGATCACACGATTAGAGGGAGGAAACGGAATCCTAACCACTAAATATGCGAACCTGCGAATCTATCACACGGTGTGGAATATGATTACACATATCGACATAACAAAATTCCTAGAGAAAAAACAAATCCTCACACGACACTGGTTGGGAATGAAAGGGATCTGTACCCAACTACGAGGCAATTGTAATTTTGAAGACCAATTAGACCAGGTAATTAATCGGCTCGATATATTAGACGGTACTCATCGACACATGAGAGAATTGTTAGCAGAAACACCGGAGAGATCGAAACGAGCGGTCCTCGGATTTGTCGGGAAAATAAGCAAGATTCTTTTCGGGACAATGGACGAAGATGACGCGGACTATTACGACCAATACATAGAATCCCTACAGAACACAACTAGGGAAACCCTAGCCCTTCTGGCGAATCAAACGCACATTATTCGATCCGAATTCGAATCAATCCACCAAACTATTCAAGGTCTAACTAAAGAAATTAAGACCTTGAACGCGACAGTCTACGTAGCCATCGGAAACATCCTCGAACGTATCGACACTATAGGGATTAATGGGAAAATGGCGAGCCTTATATCAGCTTTCGATGCGGAACTGAGCGAATATGAGCTCGACACCCAAATGCTGATTAACGCCATCCTATTCGCGAAAAGAGGACAATTGCACCCGTCAATTATGTCGCCAGAAAATATCCTGGACGCGGCTAACGAAGTAATTCAACATAATCGGGGGGCGGAGTTCCCGGTCCCCCTAGAAATCCCATATATCACCGAATTATTGAAACTCGCGGATCTGACGGCCTATTTTCATAAGGAAAAGGTCGTATTCGTCATCACGATACCGATACTTGAGCTAACAAAATATATCGTGTATAGACACTTGACAGTGCCGACCAAAATTAACAATACCTCAACGTCTCTAGTGGCCTTTATAACGCCAAGTTATCCCTACACCGCTATTTCGGAGGAAGCCAATACGTATCTCAAGCTTGACAGTGAAGACATCAACCACTGTAAAACGGGAATGATCGGCCTTATATGCAAGACCGCACGACCCCTATACGAGGTCAATGGGAACAAGGATTGTGAGGTACAAATGATCTCCAATCCCCGTTTTTCGAGCTCCGAAATATGCGATGTACGGGTAAAATCAATGGACCGAACATATTGGGCCCGAATAGGAAATTCCAACACATGGGTTTTTTCCGTCGTCACGGAAGACGAAATACGGGTAAAATGCACAAGACGCGAACCCGCCACGATCATCATTACGGGAACCGGAACAGTCACCCTAGCGCCGGACTGCGAGATTCGATCGCGATCCGTCACCCTCACCCCATTCCAAGAACTGACGTCGAAGTTCGACCTAAAATTCGTGGACCGAGCCGTCTTCGACATACCGACCCTACTAAACAAGACAATACGCGGACTCGGACCGAACAATTTGACGGAAATCTTAGGCGATATAGGCCTACTACAAACGGTACAGGTTGGACAGAACGACGAGGACAGCGTCACAAGGGACAGTCTCGGGCTGCAAGTCATTATCGATAAAGCCCGAGCGCTGTCCAGACAAGGGGATACAAACAGAAGACTGAGGAGGGTTGAACACGGGTTAGGATACGCGGGGATTTCGCTAGGAATTCTTGGGGTGATTGCCGCGGCATGTTGGAAATTCTCCCTATGGTCGAAGGTCGCGACGCTATGTGGGGGAGTTAGGTTTTGTTCAGGTACTCGAAACAGGGAGAACGAGCCCCACCAACCGAGAACCAGGACCCCATCGCCGCAGGGGCCACCACGACGATCACGCACGAGAAAAACAAACCAAGAAGTACACCTTCCGATGAACACGCTCGCTCGAGGAGTACGACCGGGGCCTACAGCCACCATCACGGAGATTGTGGAGCTGGACGAACACTTGGAGCCTGTCGAACCAAGTCGCCCAGTCGAGACAGCCGCCCCCCTCACCACTCAGCTTGCGCTGATTCCCCAAAATCGAGTCACGCACACCCAACAATATCAGGCCCTTCCGATGATCATCGGGCCGCCGGAACGAACAGGAGCCCAGGGCTGGCAGATCGTCAGCCCATACTGGAACGGGGAGACGTCTTACTCCAGACCACCCCTCCAACACGACCTGGGAGGATGGTAACCAGCAGAACCAACCCCGAAAGCACCTATCAACGACCTCGCTAACTTATTCTTACGCTTATCCGAAAGGAGTTAAATACTGTTCTTGATAAGGACTTTAGCAATAAGAAAACTGTAAGGGTCCGGTCGATAGGGATAGTTTTAAATCTGCTCATATAGCAGGGATTTTGGCCCTTATGGCAGGGAAGTTGATAGCCCTTTTGGCATAAGCCGAGGCCCTTAAGGCACAGACTATATTAAAATTCGTTTCTTTTAGTTTAGTACTATTGCCACCTGATTGTGAACCAGGGTAGCAATAGTTTTATCAGGGGAGTGTGACGTATTGGCCTCCGCCAATGCGTCGTTTTTGAAAATCGATGCCCAGACATGGGTCAGCAGTCCCACGATGTCTTGGAGACGCTGTGGTCAGCTGCCCCAGTGTTTGGAGGATCGGTTTGCTCCCTGCAACGCCATTTGGACAAGGGACTGAACAATCCAACGGATGTTTAGACCATTGTCAGCACCCAAATGACGCCACAGCAGGGATTTAAATAAAGCAGTTTCAGGGCTTTTGGCACGTCCAGTATACTGTGTGACTGTATGAGTCTTGCGTCAATGATGACACAAGACAATATTGGTGCAAAAAGCCGTGGAACTGCTTAGATCAGCGATTTGGACTTGGAGGAGATTTAGAGACTCGCAGAGAGACAGATACCTTCCAGGAGCAGACCAGACGGGGTCTTCCACTGCTCGTAACCGCGCTCCAAGTCCAACTCATAACCACCTAATAACGCGATACCGACCCACTCGCGCAAGGAGTGTATACCATTAAGATCAAATATATATATATATACATTTAATACATTCCGCGAGTGAGATTATTAAGTGTTGTTCCCAACCCGTCACCAAGACACCCCTCCTAGAAGAGTGAACCCGAAGGGCTCACCGAGATCTAGCCGGACGGGGCACGACGGCCCAGCAGAAGGGGACAAGACACAGGAGTGTCCCATCACCATCAGTCCCAAGAGGGGATATATATATACACCAGCTACTAGTAACCGCTAGTAGCATCCAGAAATATATATATAACCCCTTTGTGAGTACACTGGGAATAATAGGAATCAGTTTGGCTATCCAAAGCACCAAAAGAGGGGGTAGCCAAACCTCAAAACGTCACAGATTTAAGATTATTATTTTTTAAAAACTTGTAGTTTAGTTTTAAGTTTTTAATAAAAAAATTTTAAAATGAATATTTGTGTACCTTTTTTTTTTTTTAAACATTTACTTCTTTTTAATTTTAAATTATTATTAAATAGGAATTGGGTGGGAAAAATCAAAGGGAATCTTTAATTTTATTTATTTATTTATTTTTTTCTTTATATATCATACATTTGTCTTATAGTTAATTTTCATTTTCGCGGGCCGCGGGTTTTTGAAACTTCGTATTTCAATTCGAAATACGAACGGCTGAAAACCCGCCCCGTCAAAGTTGACGGTGGCGCCCCCCTGACAGTCGGTAACCCCTCCCACAAACGTACATTCCCAGAATTCCACAGTGTCGGTAAAACCGTAGGGCCGCCTCCTGACACCAGGAGGCTCTGCGCAAATGTAAACACTGTAGGGCCCATTTTTTAAAAATTAATATCTAATGAACAAATAAACTTAAAAATATGTAATTTGGATATTAATTATCAACAAACGATTCCCTATCCCTTAATAATAACTATTCGAGTCTACAAATAAATATTAAGCGAGTGGAGGAATAGCCCCTACTCATTAAATTGTTTAATTAATTATTAAATAATGAAGACCTACAAACGTTTTTAGTGCATAACAATATTATACAAAACTACAACAATCAATCTAAATGCATAAAATACTTAATTTTTAAAAAACAGTGCGCCAACTAGCAGCGGTTCAATCGCGGTTTTTTGAAACCATAGGGCAGTGTCGCGAAACCATCAAGCCGCCGTTTTGGGCCTGTCGCACGTACGATCTTACTCTCAGGTTTCGTGATGACGTCATGATACACTGTCCGACGAATACCATGATAGTCGATCTGGTAGGGATCTGCTTTATCGACAACGAGCGCGCGTATCGAGTCGTAATGAATTTGTTTACGCGATTCATAATTCAGTCTAACCCCTTTTATTTTACTAACTTCCGCGATACTGCCGTCCGGTTTTTTTACGCGATAAGTGTAAAATTTAGGCCCCCCAGAGACAAAAGAAGTAATGAAACTTCCTTCTCCGTAGCCCTCTACTTCGTCGGTCAAATCCCCTAGAAAATTCCCTAGCGGTAATTCATTTGATCCATCGCTGACGTAAATTACCGAATCTGTATCATAATATAAAACACGTTCTTGTTGTTTTTCTAGATAAGAATATAGCTTTAGACGCGCGTGAGCGGTTGTATAAGCCGCAATAACGACATTAGCCTTAGTGGACATTTCCGCGGCTTCGTTTAAATGTTTCCAGGACATGAAGAGAGTGTCGTTATCGACAGGAACAAGTCCTGTTACTTCAATTTCAGGATTAAACATTATATTTGCAAATTCCTCATGTGTTCGAATAATAGCTTTTTTTGTCAAGTTCTCCCTCTCCCCAAATTTACCCCAGAGACAGTTTAAACAAAGTTTTGCTACGGCTCTTAATCCGGCATTCTTTTGAATTTTATCTTTGTCAAGTTTTATACCTTCTCGCGTCTCATATTCAGCAATATATCTATTCTTTGATTCATCATCTACACACTCAGCAGGCCAATCCGAAGCCTCTTGTTTTATTTTCAAAAAAGTGTTAATGTATTCGGCAAATAATCCACCTGTTCGCGTCACAGGATTATAACGCGTAGTACTCTTATACTCCCAAAGCTCACTGATTTCTAATATTTTGTACCCCATTTCTACGGCTTTACGAAGTTCTGGAGCGACCCAAGTTCCCAAAAATTCGCGATCAGCGGGATCATCATGAGGGCAATTGTCTTGTACAAGATCATCGCAGCATGATCGACAGAGAGGGAACAGTAACTTTCCATGGGCTTTCACTGGTAAAACAGGGTGAAATAATTGACGAGGGGGTAAAACGCGACATTTCACGAGACCTTCTATCCGCGAAATATTATTATTAGGGCATATAAGCTGACAATCACGCCCCACATGGACAGTGGGATGGCCAATCGGGAAAACCCCTGTCTTTAAAACGTATGGGTATAACGAACAAACATCAACATAGCGAATTTTCTCATTATCTTTTACGTCATAATGTGTTACGGTATTTCCTGTTCGTCCCCCGAAAAATGCATCACGCGGATCCAGCGCTATAAACATTTGCTGATCAACGTTTTCTACAAAATTCGCCAACACATGATCTGTCTTTTTTTGACGAATAAAATCGCATTCCCACATTTCAACGACTTCATAACCCGAGTGTCGCAATTCCCGTGTAATCGCCCCTGTTCTCTCATATCGGCTCTCTAGTGTATACTTGTGACTTAACTCTTTATCTCTATTGAATTTGAAACACCGTGGGCATCCGTGCCAATAACATCCGTGGAACTGATATGCATATTTCTTATTATTATTCGCGGTATCCTCCCAAAAACCATCTAGACGCAGGCCTGAAGTTGTTCTGTGTTCACGAGTTCGTCCGGCATGTATTATTCGATGATTCTCGCAATGTTCGCGCCACAAGAGCCATTCAATTGCGATTTTCGACTGCGTTTTCCCTAACCGATAACCTCCCTGAGGTATAATGCCTATCTGCTTGTCTTTTAAGAAATTTGTTTGAAAAATACGCATGCATGTAGAAGCAATCGTTACACATTCAGTAAAAGGACAGACATTTCCAGCATTCATAATCAGTTTTCGAAATTCAACACAGGCTCGTCTCAAAATTGTAACATCAAGTCTGCAATAATGAAGAATTTCTTTACGAAAATCAAATTCATAATCTTCTTCGACACGATCATTATACCACGATAAGAATTTTTCACGATCTTGTACTCCCATAGTGTCAGCACCATAATATTTTCTATCAGGTATAGGCCCTACGTAGTTTTGATTGTCTTTTGTATTGAAAAAATGTGGAAAATAGCCTTTCGCTATATTCCCCAATCCAAAAGCTTTCGGTAAACTTGCAAGAGCCATGTGAAAATAATTTAAACTGTCTATAAATTTATTATCCCCAAAATCCATCAAGATAATGTTTGTTCCGTTAATTATCGCTTTAATTTGACTGTTAATGCGTTTCATGACGTCTCTCAAAACGAATTGTGAATCATAGCCTTTCGCGTTATGTGCAATACAAACTACTTTTTTATACGTCTTACCCATCGACGTGATGTAATCAACAAATCCTCGCACAGGATCCTCACCATCGAAAACATTTTCCCGATGTTTACACACGCCACACGGATTTCCGTGATTATCGTTGGCGTTCACAATGTCATCGTCGGTCATATCTGCACAACGATCACACACAGTTTGGGCAACGCAAAGATTAGGAATGTGTACGTTGACGTCTGTAGTTCCTTGCAGAAGCTCATCCTGTCTGGTTTCAAAGTCGTAGAAAACAAACGCCACGCGTTTCAAAGTCAATTTTTTCTTGCTTTTTAAGGTGGGCATATAGCAGAGATGAGAAATATCTTCGTCCTTTTGACATACGTTGCAATAATATTCATGGCACACATGATTCTGAATTTTGCGATGATCAATTTTCGTATTACATTGACCACACAATTTTATATAGTCACAGACGGTGGGGTTATTTCCGCTGAACGATCCTGGTTTCTTATGTTGATCGAAGCACAATTGCCCGTGAAACTCCCGATTACAGTCGTCACACACTATTTTATCAACAATCGTAGAGTCACACGGAGGATTCTTCAAACACCTATCACAAGTCCTATCACAAACATGTCCTTGCGTAGTGTAAGGTTTGTTACAATGCTCGCAATAATACTTCACGCCAAAGAATGAAGGTAAATTTTGGATTGGCTCATAGTGGTTCTCTTCAGGATAATACACAATCGGTAAGGTATATCGGACGGTCATCTTTCTGCTAATCAATTCAGGTGTACCATCGTAGAGCACAGGGTGATCTTTTCCGTTTCTCATGAGGGAATAGACCTTGATAAGGCATCCTTCTTCAGCCAAGTATCGCTGATATTGAGCAACTTCCTGTAGACCACAGCCTTCGTCAGGAGCAATGACTCCTGCCCTTCGAGTTAGTCTTTCGGCCTCCTTACGTTGCATTTTTCCCTTGCATTGCCGGATTGCCTGCCATACCTCGTGGATCTTGCCCTTATCAGCTCTGGTTTTTAATTTTTCTGCATGTGCTTTGGCCACAACAAGTGATCGGGCTAGACACAAGCCATCTTCATTCGAAATCTGAAGGATACATTTTCTACTAAACCCTCTTTTCATGCCGTTTTCAAGGAAACCTTGACCTACCGGGGCTTCAGCCACGTGAAGTTTGATCCAAAACTTATCGGCACATCCGAAACCGTTTGCGCTCTGCGCGATAGAGCTGACAAGATTCCATAGATCTTGAAACTCATATCCTTTGATCGCACGTGGACTTATCCAGGCATTGTCTCTTTGCATATTTGCAAAATTGAATGTAAGGCACATTCGATTCATACCACGCCCTCCAGCCTCAATAATTTTATTATAGACATCACGAAAAGCTTCTTCAACCCAGTCGGCAGGGTCACGACTTTCAGGTAAAGGGTTGATTGCAAACTCCATCACATGTGTGTCGAGTTTGAAACGTGGAAGTCTCTGGCGTGATCGTCGTATTGTCCTTAAGGCCGGCAATCGATTTTCAATCTCTTCTTCGCGGCCATTTTGTTGATCTGAAATTGGGTTTAGTATTTTTCAATAAAAAAATATGCCTAAAATTTTTTCTCGGTATTATAAAAAGGTATGAAGCTAGATACTTACCATTCTGCTGATCTAGTAAATCTAGATTAAACTCTTCAACAGCTTCCAAAACCTTAGGGTCACTCACAACATTTTCACCACCACCACATTGAATATCAAAGAGCGCAGAATTAAAATTTTCGAATAAATCTCCATCAAAATTATTTTCAATGGCAAAATCACCGAATAACTCAAGATCAAAATTATTTATCCAATCAAAATCTCCCTGTGGAGGTGTAGTAATTTCTTCGGTCGGGTCACTGGGCCCCGCTAAATCGTTTGGGTCCGACATTGTGAATGTCCCTTGGACGACTGCAGTTAGTGCGAGAAAATTCGGGCTATATTGGGAAAAGTCAGGGGTTTTACTGTTGGCGCCACAGGGGGGCTACTGCACTTCTTCGCCTTTTTTACCTGCCCCCGCCTACGCGCATTGTCCTTGTCCTAGTCATAGGCAAGCCCACTTGACCCCAATACAGGTGCATTACGTCACGCCCCTCTCTAGCATTTTCAAATCCATATTTTCGGATATCGTAAAATTGTATAAAATGATGAGATTTTAGGCATGATTAATCAGAAGGCAATATGGACACGAGGTGGAAACATCCCTTTACTGCAATGATTTGTGGTCCCACGGGTTGTGGAAAAACATTTTTTGTTAAAAGGTTTTTGAAGGAAATTAAGCAAATGTGCGATACACAAATTGAAAAAGTGATCTTTTATTACGCTGAGTGGCAGAATGGATATTCGGATTATGATAATAATTTTGTCGAATTTCGTGAAGGCCTACCAAGATCTGGAGATTTTGATGATAATAAGCCAAAATTGGTTGTCGTGGACGATTTGATGCGGGAATCTTCGAATGGTGCAATAGTTGATTTATTTACAAAAGGAAGCCATCATAAAAATCTCAGTGTAATGTTTCTATCTCAAAATTTATTCCACCAAGGAAAAGGACAGAGAGACATTTCATTGAATACAAATTACATCGTCGTATTTAAAAATCCCAGAGATCGTGCACAAATTGCCCATTTGGCTCGTCAAATATATCCAGAAGATCCAAAATTTCTGCAAGAAGCCTATTTTGATGCAACGTCGGCAGCTCATGGCTATTTGTTGTTAGATTTGAAACAATCGACTCCTGAAAACTGTAGGTTTCGAACCAATGTATTCCCCAGTGATCCCCATCATTATGTTTATATTCCGCGCAAGGATCGCAATATAAAAGGAGGAGGGGCATCACGGAGTGTACCAGTCGTTCATGTGTGATGGCAACGAGAAGTCGTTCTGAAAGCGGCTCTGTTCGCAAGTCGCTTGGGGAAAAGAATACAGCCTTATTACACGCTCTCATCTACGCACCACCCAGGCTACGCCGGGTAATAATACAACACGCTAATAAAGATTTAATTCGCTGCATTTGCGAGTGTGCTTTGAATTTATTACACGGAAATATTCCTTTGAAAAATTGTGAGAAATCAAAACTGTGCAAACATAAAAAACTATTGAGAAAACTTGCCGATAAAAAACAAAGTTTAAGCAGCAAGAAAAAAATCATTAATCAGAAAGGTGGTTCAATTTTGCCGATGCTACTGGGTCCTCTGATAAGCGCACTTATCTCAGCCATTGTATAAGGATGGAACATGCACGTAAAATGATTCTTGAACCAGAGGAGAGTGTGGAGCGTCTAAAAAAAAAAAATTCTTCACATGCTGATGCTCACCATGTTTTAACGGAATTGGCTAAAGAAATTCAGCCATCAGCGCAAACTCCAGGCACTGTTACAAGCAGATTAGATACCCAGCTATTGGAAATTTTAAATTCGAAAAGCCCTAGAGATGACCATGAAAAATGGAAGTTGTATAACGACGTTCTGAGGCGATATTTGTTTTATACAGAACAAACTAAAACGCCGGTGTTAGAAACGGAGGCCCACGTCGAAACTGAAACCGCTGAACGATACGACCCAAAAGCTATTGTTGCTACTGTACCTAAAGTATATCAGCGGAAAGCCGCTGGTATACTAGAATACATTGACGCCATTGATACTGCTAACAGACTCAAATGGAATTCAAAAGGACAAGTGACTTTGGATGGACAGACATTTCCTGGTGTCAATATTGTGGATCTCATACAAGATGTTGTCAGAGCACGGAAAACATATTCAGCTAAAGGATGGGAGCATTTTGCCGTTTATCTCCAAAGCCTGAACACCCCTCGGGAGTTTCTGGGTAATCCCAAGTTTCATCAGTCTCCACCAGCATTGCCAGACATTAGGAATCGAAGAGAACCTGAAATTTCAGAGGACGAGAGTTCCGTAGACGAAGATAGAAGAAGGAAAAGCTATAGATCACGCACTCCTCCTGTTCATCGCCCCCGTAAAAACTCGAAAAAACCCCGGCTTTGTTCTCCCTACACTGCGAAAACCGACAAAGTTACATCATGGCTTCCGTTTTGAACAATGAAAAACTCTCGAGGACATATTTTGACCTTCCAGAGCCTGAGGCATACACAGGGGCTCGAAATATTTTGTCAAAATATAAGAAAGAAATACCTGAAAGTGAAATAAAAAATTGGCTTAATGCTCAGAACACTTATACCCTTCATAGACCCATTAAGCGTAAATTTCCGCGTCTTCATTATACAGTAACCAACATTGATGATGTGTGGGAGGCTGACTTAGTTGAATTGAGATCATTAAAAACATATAATGATGGGGTTTCATATTTACTTGTAGTTATTGATGTCTTGAGTAAATTTGCCTGGGTAGAGCCATTGAAAGACAAATCAGCATCACAGGTTCTTGAAGCTTTCAAACGTATAATGGATTCAAATGGAGGGCGCATTCCTGTTTCGATACAAACGGACAAGGGAAAAGAATTTATGGCCAACAGTGTCCAAAAATTTTTTTCTGATAAGAAAATAAAATTTCGTGTTGCACGTAATCCCGACATAAAAGCTGCAGTTGTGGAGCGCTTCAATCGGACATTGAAGGAACGTATGTGGCGTTACTTTACACATAGTCGAACATATAAGTATACAGATGTTTTGAAACAAATTGTCGAGTCTTATAACAACTCGCGACATTCTTCAATAAAGATGGCGCCTGCGGCTGTGACTATAGATAATGCACCATACGTATGGCGTAATATACAAAGTCGATTCAAGACGGAGAAACCACGTAAAGAATCCTTTAAATATAAAGTTGGTGACTATGTACGCATCAGTCGAACGAAAGACATCTTTGAGAAAGGATATGAAACTAATTGGAGTAAAGAAATATTCAAAATAACGAAAGCCGTTTTCAAACAATCATTGCCGATATACGAGTTGATGGATTTTGCTGACGAACCAATTGAGGGATTTTTCTACGAACCAGAATTGGTGCTTGTCAATAAACCAACGGACAAGGACGAGTTCATAGTGGAACGTGTCATACGCTCCAAGGGAAAAGGAAAAAATAAGCAGGTTCTTGTTCATTGGGAAGGATATCCTGATAAGTTTGATTCTTGGATACCTGCTGCAGAACTGCATGCAATTGGGAAAAAATGAAGAGAAACGAATTTTATATGGTGCTCCCCAGCAACAGCAGCATGAGCTATCATCCTGATAATACAGCATCGAAATTCACGACCTTGCTTCCAAAACAAGTTGAACTGGAAGGAGAATGGGTAGTGGGTCTGAGTGAAATACAGTTTCCTTGCAATTTTTTACATATACGTAATGGAAAAGATTCTCCAATCAATTTCATTAGTAATCCAATCCCCAAAAAGACCAAGACAAACTCGGTACAAACATTTTTTCTACCTACTGCAGTTTTCAAAGATATAACAGATTTAGTGGGGTTCATGAATACTTTTCCGTCTTTGAGTACTCATATCCGATTTGAATATTTAGCGCAACAAGGTTTTGTGAAAATTGTAAAACACTGCAACTCCAGGAACTGCACTAGCACAGTTCATACAATAGACTTTTCCGATAAAGTATCCGATATGTTGGGATTTGAGAGAGGTATACACAGCCTCACAAACGCCAGGCCGTATTGTCAAGGATCTTCACCAGCAAGTTTGGCCAGAGGTTTACCTGCGAATTTGTTCATCTACAGCGATCTTTGTGTACCCTCCGTAACAGGTGACGTGCAGTCATCTCTGTTACGAGTGATACCATTCAGCGCTTCTACGTATACCTATGGGGCCATGCACTGTACTACGTTTTCCACTCCTCATTATATTCCGTTGATGAGGTATTCATTTCGCACAATTGAAATAGATATAAGATGCAATCAGGGTGATATGATTCCATTCGAGTATGGTCCTTTGAACGTGACACTTCATTTCAAGAGGATTGATTGCCTAAAAAATGAGCCCGTACATTGCATATTACGCAAACCAAGCTGGTGGAGGAACAGTGGACCGATATAATGATTTTGGAAGGATATTCGTTGGAAGTCCTTATCAACGAGGTCATGGAATTGGTGCTTTCCTTGGAGGTCTGTTTCGACGCATTCTGCCCTATCTGGGAAGCGCAGCCCGAGCTGTCGGTAAAGAAGCTCTCAATGCGGGTATTAACGTTGTTGGGGATGTAGTGACAAATGGCAAGCCCTTAAAGATGGCGCTGGAAAACCGATTAGCCGAGTCTGGGCTGAAATTGAAAAGGAGGGCCCAGGACAAAATTGGGACCATGATGCGTGGCTCAGGCTATAAGAGGAAGCGTAAACGCCTCGCCTCTCATAAGCTCACTGGCCGTGGATCTGCCAAGACATCCAAAACTCGGAAGAATAAAAAGAAAAGACCCGTTGCAAACAAAAGAAGCAAGAAAGTGAAAAAAGTACCGAGACATAAATCAAAGCGGAAGACTCGTGATTTGTACGATATTTTCAACTAATCATCATGTCGTTTTTACATTCGCACTCTTCTGAGTGTGTGAAGTCGGAGCTGGACCTATTTACCATACCACCTACCCAAACAAGTATTGAAAATTCTCAATTTGTTTATTATAATCCTGTATCTACGCTGTCGGACGATGCCCCAATTGAATTCATCGTACCAGGCCATGGAGAAGAATATATTGATTTGGCACATACCATGATCAAAGTTCGCGCCAGAATCCTGATACCCGATGGCTCTGCTGGTATAGACGACTCTGTTGGGCCTGTGAATAACTTTTTACATTCAATGTTTAACCAAGTGGATGTATATTTCAACCAAAAAGTTGTTACGCCTCCAAATAACCTGTACGCTTATAGAGCATACATTGAAACATTACTAAACTATGGAACCGATGCAAAGTCCTCACATCTTGGAATGTCTCTTTGGGCTACGGATAGCTATGGTGCAATGGATTCTATTGCTGTAACGGCGGCTGATGCAAGAAACAACGATGGACTAGCCGTACGTCAGGCAATTACTAAAGGTGGAAAAGCATTTGATCTACTGGGACATTTACATTGTGACGTGTTCAATCAAGACAAGTTTTTGATGAATGGCGTAGAGCTACGCGTTCGTCTTATCCGTGCAAAGGACGACTTTTGCCTTATGGACTCCACTCCCCTGCATTATAAGGTGCATATAGAAGAAGCCTCCTTGATAGTTCGCCGTGTGAAACTCAGCCCTGGAATTTTGATAGCTCACGCTAAAACGCTTGCAAAGACAACTGCGAAATATCCTTTGACACGGGTGGAGGTCAAATCTTTTGTTCTCCATCGGGGGATTATGGGGGAGACAATAGACAATGCCATTTTGGGTCAACTACCTAAAAGAATCATACTGGGATTTGTTGACAATGTCAGTTTCAACGGATCGAGAAAGAAGAACCCCTTCAACTTTCAAAATTTTGGGATAAACTTTTTATGCCTGAATGTTGATGGACGCCAAGTACCTACAAAACCTCTGCAGCCAAGTTTCACCTCTGGTGCCTGCCTAGATGTGGAGGCATTCAACACCCTATTTGCTGGTACTGGAACACATTTCAGCGACCATGGAAATAGCATCTCTCGTCCGGCCTATTCCGATGGATTTTGCTTGTTCGCGTTCGATCTGACTCCTGATTTATCTGCAAGTTCCGCTGGCCATTGGAATCTGGTGAAAAGTGGAAGTATTCGCATTGAAGTTCGCTTCAATAGAGCAACAGAGCAGAATGTAAATTGTCTGTTGTACGCCGAATATGACAATTTGCTAGAAATTGATTCCACAAGGCAGGTTATTGTCGACTACAGTGGATGAAAATGGAGGGCTACTTAATGGGAGCGCAGCATAAGATTGCATTAGTTGCATTCAACCTGCTGAACGAGACCAACGCTCATTTCCCGGATTACCGACGTTCTATGAATACCCTTGAGCTCCTGGAGATATTACCGCATACAGATGCATGCATTGGAGGTGTCTACCCTGCCGACCGTGTCCCCTGGACATGGCCCCGGCCCTGTGCTATCATCATCAACACCGACAACCACAATCAGGCAGGAAGTCACTGGGTTGCCGTTTACCTCGGTTCAAATAGGCGAGGAATCTATTTCGACAGCTTCGGAATGCCACCCTTCGATACAAGAATCTCTCAGCGCCTTAAGCGAAATTGCAATGTTTATGAATGGAGCCAGAAGAGACTCCAAGATATATCGTCTGATGTTTGTGGGCAGTACTGCATTGTTGTGCTTCACTGGTTGTTCAATGATCGGTCTTTACAGTCCTTTCATAAACTATTTACTTCAGACACAAAACGTAACGATCGCATTGTTATGAAAATGTTCAACAAAATTATTCAAAAACGCAATTGTAATCGTAGAAATTTAAGTAAGCCTTTTCAGAACTTGTCTGGTAAAGGTAGTTTGCATTGTAACCAGCGGTCTTTAAAAAAAAATATATTCCATTTGCATTAATTTAATAATAATAATAATAATAATAATTTTGATTACTACTATTTTTTAAATCCCTAATATTATGTACCACCCCTCATACAAATATAATTTCTGAATAAATGATTTATATACTCAATAAATTATGTATTACATATTTATTTCATTTTCCCATATATACCCACATTTCCCACGCCATCCACTTTCCCCCCACTCCCCGCCCTTTTGAATCACGTGACCCTTACCACCCATTTCCCACCCACTCTCCCGTTTGGATCACGTGACCCTTACCACCCATTTTCCACCCACCCTCCCGTTTGGATCACGTGACCGTTACCCCCCACCCACCACACACTTCCTGTCGAACAATGACATTTTTTGGGGACCCTCACCCCAAGGGGCCCTAGAGCGGCGACGTCCTCCTCAAAGAACAATGGGGAAAACGTGTTCGGACACGTCTGGAAAAAGGGGGGAAGGGGGGCGATTCCTGGAAGAAAATTCGCCAATCGTGCCCACTTACTACTTTCCCCGGACTGCCCAGCCTGTTCAGGCTCAGCAGAAGATGCTGAGCACGTCTTCTTTGCTTGCCCACGGTTTGGGAGCTACCGGGACCAATGGGAAAGAGTGGCGGGGGGCCGTATCATGCCGGAGGAGTTCGTGAAAACTATGCTGGCATCGAAGGCTACATGGGAGGCAGCTAACGACTTCGCGGCAGCGGTGATGTTGGACCTGAGAAAGGAGGAGCGATGCCGGAGGGAGCTCGCCGGTCGGGAGTGGGAGTAACAGGAGCCATGGAGGCCGCACTGAGTGCCCGAATATAGACGGTGTGACGAGGATAGTCACTGAAGTCCCCCCCCGCGAAGTAATGCCTGACAGCGGTCCCGCGGGGACCCGGGGACGAGGAGAGTAGAGGAGTTAGGGTTTTACTGAGTAGGAATCTCAGATCTGGCCACGAACAACTTGGCCAGAATCTTTCGAAGATTTCCCGACAACCTCTATAAAAAAAAAAAAAAAAAAAAAAAAAAAAAAAAAAAAAAAAAAAAAAACCCACACCCACACCCACACCCACACCCACACCCACACACACACACACACACACACACACACACACACACACGCACACACACACACACACACACACACACACACACACACACACACACACACACACACACACACACACACACACACACACACACACACACACACACGCACACCTCATGTCCATTTGTTCTGACCAGAATCCCAAAAATGTCCCTTGCTTATTACTTTCAACGTCTACGCATTTATTGTTTTCTCAGGTCCCTAGTCCCAAACACCTTTCTTTGCTTTTTGAGATTTCCCCACTACGCCACACCATCCACACACACGCACAGTCTTGTACACGATCCTACAATCGGCCTTCCTGATAGCATGCATCGTCCTCGATGCCATTTTCTTCGTTATCCTCAGGTTCTGTTTGTCCATCCTGATCCATGTCGGCAAAGTCATGAGCACGTGTCCATGGCTTCATATAGTCCACGGCCAATCTTGTAATGTTTGGCCCCTCATGCTCACCAATTTTTTTCACTAGATACCGATTGTTCCGGAACACTCTGGTTACTTGGTATGGGCCCAAGTATGGCGTGAAAACTTTCAAGCCAGGTCCATACTGCGTTCTCTTGGTTGCGACGAAATCGCCAATCTCGTAGGGTTTTGCTGCCTTCCTCTTCTTGTCATACGTTCGTTTGTTCTCTTGTTGCACTTTCAGGAGTTTCTCTCTGGCTTCGTCTCGTAAACTCGTGCGATTCTCTTCAAAAGTAGCGATAATCTCGTCGTCAATAAGCTTGCGTAGCTCTAAATCGTCTCGCAGCTTCATCCTCGTTCCTATCAACAACTCAAAGGGTGACTTTCCAGTGCTTCGATTCATCGTGGAATTCACCATTTGTTGTACTCGTTCGACGTGTTTAAACCACTCCAATGGTTTAGGCATGGTCAGCTTAGTGAGCACAGGTATAATTGTACGATTGACCCTCTCTACCTGGCCGTTTCCTCGTGGTACCCCCGTGGTCACTAATACATGAGTAATTCCCTCACCTTTACAATATTCTTCGAATAGTTTCGAAGTAAACGCTGCTCCTCTGTCTGAGATGACCCTATGTGGATTCCCAAACGTTCCTGATTGCTTCTTTAATCGTTTGATTACTTCATCCGCTGTTGTGGACCTTATCGGGTAAAGCCAGATAAACTTGGTGAATGCATCAACGACAGTGAACAGATGGCAATAGCTTTTCTTTGTTGACGGCATGGGTCCTAAATAATCCACGTGATATGTGTGAAGGGGCATGTCTCCTTTCTCGATGGGATTGAGGAATCCTTCCATTTTCCCCTGCTTCTTTTCTGCTAATATGCATTTCACACAGTTTGCGATCACTTGCTCTATCTTTTGCCTCATGAGTGGAAACCAAAACTGTTGCTTAAGCGCATACTCAGTTTTACTCCATCCAAAATGTCCACGCTCGTGGGCAGCTTTGATCACTTCGAGCTGCATACTTCGCGGCACTACGAGCAGTTCCTTTCCGGCAATCTCACGAAATAAAATTTTCTGCGGTGATAGTTTGAATTCATCACACTTGTTTTTCATTGTTGCATCGATTGATTTCTTCACTTCCGGGTCGTCGGTCTGAGCTCTTTGTATTCGCTCTATTAGTCCGCTTCGGCCTTCCTGCAAACACATTACCTGGACAGGGTTGCGGCTTAGGGGGTCTACGTGACGCATCGCTGTACCTGACCTGTGTTCGATGGAATAAGGGTATTGCTCCAACATCAGGGCCCAATGGGCAACTCTCAGACACATATCCTTTTTTTTCATGGTCTGTACAAATGCCTGACAGTCGGTCATAATTTTAAAAGGGATTCCTAGCAAGTAAACTCTGAATTTTTTAAGCGCCTTCACCACTGCAAGAATTTCTAATTCATAGCTAGTGTACTTCTCTTCTGTCGGTGACGTCTTCCAGCTTGCGAAATATACTGGATGAAATTTTCCGTCTTCTGAGTCCTTTTGCATCAGAGCGGCCCCAAGTCCGCCTTTGCACGCGTCTGTATGTAATTCAGTTTCTGCCGTCAATCGATATAATTTTAGCACTGGCTGTTCGACTAAAGCACTTTTCAATTTTTCGAACGCAACTTCTTGGTCCGGCCCGAAACAAAACTTCACTCCATCTCTCAGCAGATTTAATAAAGGTCTCGCAACTGCGGCATACTGTGGGATAAATTTCCGAAAGTATCCTGTGAGTCCCAAAAAACTTTGGATCTGCTTCACTGATGTTGGTTTGGGGAATTTTCTTACGGCTTTTGTTTTCTCGTCGGAAGGTCGGATCTGGCCCTCCTCTACAATGTACCCCAGATACGTCACTCGCCTGACCAGTAACTCGCACTTCTTCCAGTTGATGATCAACCCGTGTTTAGCTGCAATCTCCAATACTCTTCGCAATTTTTCTAGAGATTCGGCTTCTGTCTTCGCTGGAACGATTAGGTCATCTAGATAAGTTAACACTATTCCATTAGCAACCAGCTCCTTGAAAATGACTCTGATGAATCGCTGAAATACAGCGGGTGAATTGCACAGCCCAAACGGCACTCGCTGGAACTCGTACTGCCCATCAGGAATTACGAACGCTGTGTATTTCTTACTTGACTCTTCGATTGGCACATGGAAAAATCCATCCTTTAGATCCAATGTGCAAAAAATCCTAGCATCCTGAAGTCGATCTAATTGGTCTTCTATGAGTGGTAATGGATTTCTATCCCGCAAGATTTTTCTGTTCAGCATTCTGTAATCCACACACAACCTTGTCTTACCATCTTTCTTCTCCACTAATACAATGGGGCTTGCATATTCTGAAGTGCTTGGTTTTATGATCCCTCTCTGTATCCACTCGTCTACTATGCTATTTACCTCTTCTCGTTGCTAAGCCGATAACCGACATGGATTTTGGAATACTGGCACTTCATCTTTCACGATAATCTTCATTTTCACATCGGTGTCAGTCGTCTTTGTAGGAATATAATTTTCTACTAACTCTTTCACTTCCTTCCTGATTTCTGCGTCGTGGATATGCCTCGTCGTAACATCCACATTGTCACTCTCGTTGCAAACATTAATGTTCAATATCGTTCTCCATCCTGGATTGTCGGTCTGCACTGCCATCTCGTTGGTGTCCGGCATCTCCAGTGGTATCAACCTCGCGGTTCGTCTCTTGAGTCGTATCTCTGCATGATCTGATAGCTCGCCTCCCAGTAACAAATTGTGAGGAATGTATTTATCCGGAACTACGTCGATGTCAACAGGAATCTTTAAATCGTCTATTTCTACCTCCGTTGTAAACCGTCCTAATGTGCTATTGCCCGGCGAGTTAACTCCGTCGAAACGAACCTTTTTTACCTGTAGTGGTGGTGATCCTAGACGAACGTCATGAGAGGCCCGCACTAAGTGCAGATCACTTGCTGAGTCAATTACAGCCTTCATTGTCTGCCCCAAAATTCTTACCTCTTTATACGTTTTCTTACCATTAGATCCCACTGCGTCTACTCTGGGTTTAGCGATGGGATTACTTGTATCATTTCGATGAATCTTCTTAGGGCACTGCCCTGAGAAATGACCAAACTCACGGCACTTGAAGCATTTTACTCCCTTGTCTTTGTCTGGACAAAATTTACCGATGTGTCCCATTTCTCCACAATTAAAACAATCTCGTCCCTTCCTACCTGTTTTCTCGTCCGTATGCGGCTTTTTCAGCTTATCATATCTCCCAACTAACTTCACTGTTGTTCTCTGCTTGCTACCTGCATTAGCCTTTTGGGTCTCATACGATTGAAGCTTTTTGCGCAGCTGCTTTATTGTCTCCGCTCCATAGAGTATGGATTTGTTCGATTCTTCGTCCTTTATGCCATCCACAATATACTGAATGACAGCTTCTACTTCAATTTGGGCGTGACTGGCAATTTCCAGCATACGATAGACATACGCTTGATATGTCTCATCTTTCGTCTTTTCGGCTTGTGCTAAGCGCTTATGCACTTGTCCACTATCCGTCGTTTTGGCAAACTCATCGATTAATGATTTTTTTAACTTACGCCATGTCTTAGCCTCACATTCGTAACTTACGAAAAGCTTCGCCGATCCCTCTAACAGTTTTTTCGCGTAAATCACTTTATGAGCATCTGTCCATCGACACATATTAGCTGCTTCTTCGAACGTTAATAGCCAACGATGCACATTCTCACCGGCATCTGCACTAAAGGTTCCGAGGGCATCTTTCACGTCTCTGAAGGTCATCACGGGGCCACTTGCCGATTCGCGTGATTCTCGACGCCTTCTCCTTGGGTTACGCTTTGCGTAACCGCTCAACCAGTCCAGCTCGAGTCCCTTTGATTGATCGACCCAACTCTTCAAGCCTTTGTCTCAATTCTGGAACTTTCATCGTTTCTACTTCCTTCGTCGCTGTTGCTCTCGGTTCGGTATTATCTGCTAGGCCGCCTGCCATTTTGATCGAATTGTCTCTTAACACTTCACAACACGTAAACTTATCGTCCGGCCGTCTGCCTGTTACTCGTTGCACTTCTTGAAATGTCTATCCGATCCTCAATACCTCATCGATGATCTACCGATATACCCGCGAATAATCTTGACTCTAATGTAATCCCGGTTGAGCCCCCAATTTGTAGGGATAAATTAAAAGAGGAGACTATTGTCGGATAAATCTGTAAAAACGTTTATTAAGTTACTAAAAGACTCCGCGTGCTTACACCTCGACTACTCCTTAGCGACTAACTTTGCACTCCTGCATACCTCAATGTTCATACCTTGGCCCTATAGTTTTCCCTCTATCTCTCTCTCTCTCTCACACACACTCATTCTGTATCCACTAAGATCACGTGTACACCTCATGTCCATTTGTTCTGACCAGAATCCCAAAAATGTCCCTTGTTTATTACTTTCTACGTCTACGCATTTATTGTTTTCTCAGGTCCCTAGTCCCAAACACCTTTCTTTGCTTTTGGGGATTTCCCCACTACGTCACACCATCCACACACACGCACAGTCTTGTACACGATCCTACATAACTAAAACAAAATAATATTTTCGCGACTTATTTTTATTTTCTATCGCTCTAAATTTTAACGTAAACGTAACCTAAATCGACCTTTTGGCAATCCACGCGGTGGTAATGGTCGTGATTACTCGCGTGGCCTTCCGCCCTAAAACTAAACTCAAAACCCATCCTTCCCCGTAAATCCACTTATCTGAGCGGCAGTATTTCACCTGCACCTACACGTTTCCGCGAAAACAATAGAGGGGTTTCAATTCGAATAAATTACGTGGCTCGGTAATATCTTGGCCTAAAAGCGCAATAATTCTCCTTGAACCAAAATCGTCCATTGTAAAACCGCAGGGCGCGCCAAACATCCGCAAAATTTAATAAACATAATTCCTAATCCTAATTCTCGAAAACGTAACTTAAATTTTACTTAACTGATGATTCTATTATTTCCAAAAACTTGTTAACCCAAAGCGCAAAAATATATATATCGTATTCCCTAAACAATAGTAAACAATTAAATTTCTTATGCCTAATTTTTAATGGTTAAGCTCTCTCTCTCTTTTGTCTTACTCACGAAAATTTTACTTGACGCTAGTTTTCGAAGGGATCCCTCCAGGATTCCTTACACCTTCTAGTCAGTGTGACGGATAGTGCAGGGTCCCAGTGTACCCTTCCATCACACTGACTAGAAGGGTACACTGGGACCCTGCACTATCCGTGTACCGTGTATCCGTGTATCCGTGTATCCGCGTCCAGTGTACCCTTCCGTCACACTGACTAGAAGGGTACACTGGACGCGGATACACGTCCAGTACTATCCGTGTACAGTACTATCCGTGTATCCGCGTCCAGTGTACCCTTCCGTCACACTGACTAGAAGGGTACACTGGACGCGGATACACGGATAGTGCACGGATAGTGCAGGGTCCCAGTGTACCCTTCTAGTCAGTGTGACGGAAGGGTACACTGGGACCCTGCACTATCGGCCGACTGTAGGGTAGAGGTTTTCCATGGTTTTCCTCTACTCCTGTGCAAATGCAGTACAGTTGGGGAAAAAGTCGGTCCCATGGCACCGCAGGGGAAGGGAACAAAATGTAAAAAACCGAGAGGGTATACATGTGAAAATAAATAAATATAAAGGCTACATAGTCCTATTTATCGAGGATATTTTTTACATACGTATTGAACTTCTTTTGTGCATTTTCCGCATACGATATTTTTACAATACATACAGCAATTACTGCTTCTATTTTTATTACAGTAGCCCACTTGGCAACTTTTCCGCATTCCCGATGTTGAAGGTGACCGATCTGAAACGTCTAAACTGTGACGAACGTTCTCCTTGTTTTTTCCAGCTAATTCATCGGCTAAAGGAAATATAAACTCCTTTCTGGAAATTTTCGATCCGGTACACGCTTTGTACAATATCCACGCGTTTATCGCTGCCAAATCTAAAATGTTATAAAAAACTTGGAGAGGCCATCGAAAACACCCTGCTTTCACACTATATTTGCGTGCCATCTGGTCCGCGACATCGACACCAAACTTTGTTTTATTATAAAATGTAATAGTTTCTGGAACACATTTTCTATTGTTTTCTATCTGTATATCTCTATGCTTGGTGCTTAGAAGAAGAACTTTTATTTTCGGTTTACTTTTATAGACAGTATGCGTGCAGTTGCCTGATTTACATAAATTTGATGAAAATAACGGCATTTTGTCCTTTGTTTCTTTCGCTTTTTTTGGTAATTCTCTCTTGTTCGAGCGGATGGTCCCAACCAAAGTTGTCTTTAGTTCAAGCAATTTTTTGGCCAGCGGGATGCTTGTAAAAAAATTGTCGGTCGTGATATTTCTTCCTCGATGTAAATACGGTTCGGCTAATTTCAACGTTACAAACTAGCCCAACGAATTTGAGCATCGAGTGTCATCTTTTCCCAAGTAAGGGTGTTCCGGCGAGAGCGTAAAAAACCGGCAGAGAGGGGGATGCGGGTTAACGGGGGAGAATAAACGTGACACGAGAGGCACTGTTGTTGTCACTGAGAAACTTATTTCTTTCACGTCAATGTCAAGTATTTACACAAAAACTGTACAATTGTGCGTTGCACATAAGCCGCGAACGAACAGCTAAATATCGAGCGCGGTGGAGACAAATTTTGTGAGAGAGATATAACACCACCACTGATCACCAAGAGAGTACGTTGAAAAGTGACCCCCGGAAGGGCCGAGAGAATTCCAACGGATGTATGGAACATTCGAGATCAAAAATCGAACGTTCCAGATAAATCACCGGCAACGGTGATTAGGGCAGCGCCTCAGGTGCGCAATTAGGCACCTGGATGCCAGCGCGGCCGGTCAGGCAGACCTCGCCCAGGAGGTGCTGCCACCCTTAGCCACATGAGGCCGTCGCCTCAACAAAGGGAAACCATTCAAAATATATTTTGATTTACCGTCAACCACTAACCAAAACTTAATGCCAAATTTATACGGCTTATTTGGCATGTATTGTGTAAATCTGCAACGGGCTTTAGTTGGAAACAGTTGTTCATCCACTGTGATATTTTGATGTGGTTTAAAACAAGCCTGGCTGTTACTTATAAATCTTGTTATGTCCGGAGACGTTGTCAGCGTCAGAGGACAACTATTGTATAATTGAGTTATTTACGGAAAACAAGAACTAGAAATTTTGATATAAAAATATGAAAAGCTAAATTAGAAATATAGAATGAAGCTGAGTATTTTTATATTTAGAGATTTTATTTGGACGACGCTAGATTTGTTTTTCGCTCATACCTTGATTATGTTGTTAATTTAAATAGATAGGGGAATAAAGGAATTAGGAGTAATCAAATGATTCCGAGGAAATTTTATGGTCAAAAGTAATTTTCTCTATTATGAACCTTTTTGAATTACAATTAACAATGATTGGTTATTATCTAGAATTTTATGTAAACTTTATTTAACAAAAGATAGTAATGATTCAATATTTGTCCCCGAATATTTCCCTAGAGAGTTCGATAGTCAATTAATTTGGAATTGAAGAAAGATGTAATAATTTTTAGGAGACTCACAGTTTAAGGGTGTAAAGGTATGCTTTCCCTTATGTATCGGGAATGTGTGGATCCTTCGGTGACACAATCGTCTTTCTTCACCAGAATCAGAATAGCTTCTGATCCTATCATGAATACTTCTTATTCATGCCACGTTGACCCACTCGCTTATAATTAATGAACAATGTTTTTGAAAAGTTTTGAGAATGTCCACAACGACAGAAACTGATAAGTTAGCTCTCTTAAAATACAAGAAACACTCCTACTTTCGATTAAAGGATGCAGTATCCCTGTACACTTACGGCCGTTTAGCTATTTACTATGGTGAAATAGATTACCACGCACTATATCGACTGTACCGCGTATAGTATGGGAGGCCCGAAAGAAACAGATCGATTCCGGAAAGTGATTTCCACCAAGTCAAACTATCGCTCCGACGGTTGTTTCTAGACTGGCTTGATCTTTTGATCTTGGGGAGCGGATCGATTTTTGGGGGTTACACGAGTTGGCTTCTAATTGGTGGAAATTATGGTATGCTTTCCCACTACCGATTGTTAAAGGGGATTGTCCTGTTAAGTCAGCGGTTTTGGCGGTCAGCAGTTTTGTCAGTGCATGATTTCCGCGGTGGAGTTCAGTGCTCTGGTATGTGTCATTCTTTGTGTTAGGGTGAATGCACTCGCCGAAATGGCGAAACCAATTTTTGGTTGACGTTGTGTTTTTGTAACTGGGATGGTCGAATTGGATGGGTTTTTGCAAGGTGGTGTTTATGGTTTAGGGAATGTGGTTCTTTGTGGTTAGTATCTATGGGGAATGCGGGAGAAACTATTGATAAAGGGTTTTGGATATCACAATCTGTTCCATACTTCAGAAATGAGTGCAAATTTATCGGTTTGTAACCTTTCGGATCGTTCGGTTCTTTTATCAAAGCGTATAAATCTTAGAATCTGCATAAATTTATCTCTGGTCATTGTATCTCGGAAAAAAGAAGGTCCCCATTTTTTGGACCATCCATAAGATACTTTCAATGCTCTTACTTCGTACGCGCCCCGGGCATATAGTATTGCTAGAAAACTACGTAATTCGGAAACTGTAATTCTCCCGTCGTTCTTGAAAACTCGACGTGCCTCGGTTTCGGTGCAGCCTTTTATATGTTTCATAATGTGAGCGTCAATTATCAATTCAAAAGCACTAGTTACACAGCCCGACATAATATTTCTTTTTGTGTAACCAGTAGGCCCTACGATATCCTTGAATATAGTATGAACGGACGGCCTACCCCTAGATTTCCCTGCTTTCAGTCTCACCCACCGTGTCCCGTCAACTGCAATTTCAATTTCTTCCATTACATCTCTGGATGTACTTGGAATACTCGTCCTCTCATCCTCGGTGTCAGAACTAGAAATAATCCGCCTCCTTTTCTTGTTACGACGTATATTGAAGGGGTTTTCCTCTTCACTATCCGAAGATCCTTCCATTTTTGCGGTTTCAGTGGATTCAGAATTTTTACTGTTGTTTAGTTGAGGAACTTTGATTTGTGGGTGGTCGGGCGTCGGAAAATTGGAATAGGTGAAGTGAGGGTGAGGTGAAGACACAAAGCAATGGGATGTAAAGCCTTCGCGATTTATTCGTCACCAGTTGTAAAATACTATACAAAATTGTACAAAATTGTTGATTTTCACCCGTGTGAATTCGTTGATTGTTGAATTGCAAAAATAACGTTGAGAGTCGTTGAAGGACGCGAGAAGATCCAAAAGTTGACTGATACGTTGGGTATACGGTGAGTAACTGATTTGGGGGGGGGTCTCAAGTTCGTGACCGAGACCGATGAACAGTGACCCGATGAACCCCGGAAGTATCCGAAATTCATCGATCACTTGTCGTTGAGTTGGGGGGCGTTTTTTAGGTATAGTTTAAACAACTGTAATCATCACTTTCACCTAATTCATATTGATCTTCTTCGTAGGACACCTCAGAACAATCCTCATTGATGTTGGTAATTTTTGTCAATTTCTTATTATATAGCGTGTTTTTACTCATGATTGCTAGAAAAGGGTGATCGGTGAAAGTAAAAAATACCGTGCAAAATTCAATTACCCTATTGTAAAAACTTACAATAAGCGGGTGACTACAATAACCAAAACTTTTGCACACTGTCTTCGAAAAATGTTCTTACCATTCTCACTGCAGCGACTATACCGAAGACAGCAGGGATTATCGCAGATTCATATCGCAGCCTAACGTCGGCTACCGCAGGCTGTGAAAGTTCCTTCTGTGTGTTGTTTATGTTTGCATCAACACATGAACTGAATATCTTTTCGATACGAGATTTAGTCTGCTGCACGCTTTGTGTTTCGAATAACGCGAGGATTTGACACCCGGGCTACACAATTCTTTATCGAGGCGCTATTGAGATTATGAGTTGGAGGGGCGAGGCGGGGGGGGGGGTCTTAGACCTTTCTTTCAGTCTTATATTTGCTATTGGAGGTATAATTTTACAAGCGAAGCAAATATATAAGGATTGTTGACGTAATCAGATAATCCGTCAAATTGACGGGTTCCGTAGAAATAGGTATACAAGATACAATTTTCAAAATTTATAAAGCTTAGGAAAATAATAATTGTGCGTATAAACTCTTTTAATGAAATTATAAATTAACGATGCAAAATAATTAAGATTAATGCTATGGTTTTTTGCGTGTCTCATTTCAAAGTTTGAAATCCGTCAAATTGACGGGTCCCGTAAACCTAGTGCTATCTACCTCCCTGATGGAACTATCCGCTTCAGTCCTTCGGAGAGAGTGTCTGTCCAAGCCAGATTGGGTCGTGCCCAGGGCCTCTCTTATGCGGATTCAGTCGCCAAACGGCTGAAGACCTCCGCGATGGGTCAGAAAGCCCCTGCAGTAGTCTCATCCACCACCTCTGAGTCTACTTAAGGTACCTCCAACCAATCTGCCAATCCGGCCAAACTGTCTTTAGGTAGTGACCCCACCGAGACTCGTAGGATCAGCATTACGACTGCCACCCCCCGGAATGCCGAGGAATGGCTGGAGGGCATTGCCCGTTTGGACCCAGCTGCCTTCGCCCGACTCGTGGAGAAGATGAGGACAGCAGGGCCTCCAAAATGACGGGGCAGCATGTTCATGCTCACCCTAGCCAACGCGCCTATCGCACCCCATGCTTCCTCCTATAAGGCTCGATATATTCTTCGTTGTTTTGCGGATACGACCGCCCAAAGTCGAATGGTAAAGGGAGAGAGAAGGGAGATGTTCGAAACGTAAACAGAACAATCGAGAAAATTCTGGGGACCTTGAGGGCATTGAGATTCGGGGCCAGTTCACGCAGAACAACCTCAAAGCATTCAGTTCCTTACGGAAACTCAATCAGAGCAGTTGTTATCTATCAATTGTATCTAACGTCCCTATCGAGAATCTAGAGTCGGCCGTTTAGACCTGTTATAAGGAACGTATAAGTTCATCGGGTTTTTTTGAGTACATCATCTATTAAAACCTTATTTTGTAAATTCATCGGAGTGTTAGTCATTCAACGGATTATTATTGAGATACGCAACATTATAAATTTCCACGAGGAATAGTTTGTATAATCAGGACACAAGGCTCACGCCTAATAAAAGTACATCAGCAATAGGTTTAGTGGACCATTTGTGATAAAACATTATTTTCTACCACCAATTGTCCCACTTCCCCTAAATCCCGGAAAAAAACATAGTCACTCCTCAAACAGGAGACTTATTAATATTTAATTTAACAGATAAGACCCTTGACTGAATAAACGTAAGTTTCCAGAAAATATTATTGGGTTTATTGGATATTGGGAATACACTACCTAATTCCCCTCTCCTGTGCGACCTTTCCATTATTTGTCTTGTGAACTACCTATTTTGGGTCGAGAATTTTCGTATTCTCTTGTAGTCCCTTCTGATTTCGTCTGTGATACCTAGTAACCCTAACTGTCTACCTGTCAGCTTTACTTGAAGCTTCCACTGCCTATTGGCCAACGTACTGAAATAAGTATATAAATAATTTGCATCTTATTACTTTATTTACATACTGAATTGGTTGTACATCTGTGTCATAATGCTGATAAGCCTATCATCAGTTACTATTTCGAGTATGGACCCAAAAATTCCATAAATTGTCGACTCCTGAGTGTCAGGACATGAGACTCTCAACTCAGGTCGTGGGTTCGAAGGACACCAAACCATCAGGTGAGCACTATGCTACAGTGCTGAAGGAAGGAAGGACGGACACCTACCACCACCAACACCAACCCTTGAACAAGGCGTACCCGGATCCGAAACCGTCAAGGGGAAGGGGTGTAAGGAATTCTAAAGGAATCCCTTTGAGGCCTAGGCTAACCCTAATTTTTGTGAGTAAAAGAGAGAGAGAGAGAGAACCTAACCCATTCCCATTGGGAATAAGGGATTAAACTAATTATTTTTAGAGAATCCAATACATATGTTTCTGCGCTTTTAGTTTAGTTAGAATTCGGGGATAATAAAATTATTAGTTTATGTAAAAATGGAGGTTTGCGTTTTTTGAGAGTTAGAGGAGTCAATAGTATTGAGAATTTATGTTATTAAATTTTGCGGATAATTGACGCGCCTCGCGGTTTTACGATTTTGGCTATTGGGTTCAAGGAGAATTATTACGTTTTTAGGCCAAAATATTACCGAGCCACGTAATTTATTTGATTTGAAACCCTTCTATTGGTTTCGCGGAAATGTGTAGGTGCAGGTGAAATACTGCCGCTCAGATAAGTGGATCTACGGGGTAGGATGGGTTTTGTGTTAAGTTTCAGGGTGGAAGGCCACGCGAGCAATCACGACCATTGCCATCGCGTGGATTACCAAATGGTCGGTTTACGTGTAAGTTGAAAATTAGGGCCATAGAAAAATAAAATAAGATCGCGAAAATATTGTTTTGTTTTTAGATAAGTAATTACATTTCTCCTAACTCCGGAGATCCCGAGAATGCGACCGCGGAAATAAAAATTTACATAAGCGGACACTTAAACTTTCGCGCCGAAACCTGTCATTACCGGCCGCAGGCCAACTCTGCGTTGCCATAACGCCAACAGTTTCTACGCAGACATCGCCGACATAACCACGTGTTGCTGCTGCGAAATAAATTACTTGTTAAATTAGTGAAAATTAATAGTTAGTTGTGATCGGACCATCGCCCAGAGGACATCGGATCATTAGGACAACCCATTGAGGACCAATCAAGCCGAGTCAACCCTCTATTCGAGAGATAGTCGATATTGTCTCCAAGTACGTATCCGGCATAACCGTGAGTCTTTGTGCATCGTTATTAATGATTATGAAGATTGAGACTAATTCATCCTGGATTCTCATCTCAGGGTATTATTTATCGGTTCGTTTAGTTTATTAAGATTGTTATGCCCCAAAATGCCATAACATTTCAGTTTCATAATCCGGAGAATACGAGGACACGAAAGTGGCACGTATTATTCGGAATGCAAAACATATGAAGAAAGGAAAATAAAAGGTAATGGATATATGTGGATCAATCCACGTATATTCAACTTATGTAGATAACTGGGGCGCAGCGTCAGCGCTTTACGCCTCGAACTGGCCTCTAGCGCGTCACCGTGCGATGTAATACGAATCCACGAGACAATAAATACTCGAGGACTCGTATTCTCTGGGCCAGTTATCCAAATACCATTCATAAGGAGTTACTTCTTCTGTAATTATACTCGCCTGATACTCTGTGTCTCAGAACGAGTCTTTAATTGTTAATAAACTTGTGGAATAACCAATAAAGATAGTGAATCAATTGAAGATATCTGCTCCTATCCTCTATCCGCGAGTGTGAACCCCGAAACCCGAACCCAACCGCTCGGGTCCATTACATTTTTGGTGGCAGCGTATCTTTTGGGGAAGACGGAGGCCTGATCAACCACTGTCTTGTCACACAGTGATAGAAGAAGAATCGAATATTGGAGTTTGGACTACGTAGGGGTAGACTGGCCAGCAGCTGCAGCAGACCTTCACATCGAAGGACGGAGAAGATTGCCGTTAAGGTAAATCAGACGAAGATTTTTTGGGAACCTGTTATCAGGAATCATAGTGGTTACCATTGGGGTGAACCAGGAAAGCCTACCTTAGTACTTTATCGTACCAGAGGCTAGTGGAAACTACCCTGTCAAGAGGGGCTAGTATCGTGATAAGTAGCTACGCAAGTGGGATTATTTCATTTTTGGCCAAGAAATAAATAATCAATTATGTCAACTACTGGAGCAAATGGTAGTCGACGATCGGAATCGGATTTCGAGTCTTACTCCATTTCAGGGCAAGGGGTAAGAAGACATCTGTTTAATTCTGATGGGAATATTAACGGGAATGTTAATGTGCAACGGAGATATAGCCGATCTTTGCATCAGAGCTTGTTGGCTAGTGGTAATGCACAACAGGTCAGGGTTGACGTCCATCGGGAAGAAGACGATCTACCCGAGGAATTACCCGGGGAGCAGCTGGCTAATAGCACACGAGGGGTTGGAGGAGGAAACCAGCGATCCTCTCTCCAAAATCCTCCGAATGTACCTGGAAATCCGTTTGAGGATTTGGATGAGATCCAGGAAGACGGGGCAAGGGATGTGACGCCCAGACACGAGTACTCCACACCCAGTAACGTGTTTTACCGTACAGGAACATTAGCGGCGGGGGGTTTCGTTCCTAGGGGCGAACGCCATGGGGCGGACCAACCTCCCGAGGGGGTACGACCACTTCGGCGAACTGACGAGCTACGGGACTCAGTAGCAGAGTTGCGCGAAAGAATGGCCGAAATGGAGATAGAGAGGCAAGCACAACAGGGGGAAATGCAACGCCTCCTGGATTCTGAGCGGCAGCGTCGAGAGGAAGCTGAAAAGGAGAAAAATGAAGTTAGAGATCTTTTGGCGGAGGCTTGGGCAGACCAAAACATGCAGAATAACCGAGCACCGGGGAGTGCATACCTTGATCTGAAGGGCGCACTTCAAATGGTACGTTGTTTTGCTGGGCAAGATTCAGATAAACTAGATGGGTTTCTGAAATCAGTGACTTCCGCTAGGGAATTGATATATCCGGAATATCAGGATTCGCTCCTAAAGGGTATTCTGGGAAGTAAATTTGAAGGTACTGCTTTGAAGCAATTGAAGTATCGAACGATCACCTCATTTCAACAGCTGGAGGAGGAATTGCGATCACTTTTCGGAAAAGCGAAAAGTCTGGTCGGACTTCAAGCAGAATTTAGCAGAATACAGCAAAAGGAGAATGAAAGTGTTTCTAAATATGTCGCACGCACGGAGGAGGCCACCCTTGATTTATTGAATGGCTTACTGAGTCTACACGTTGGTTTCACGGAGGTAGAAAAGGTAGCCGCTAAAACCATTCTAATGTCTCTGGCTAAACTTATGTTCGAACAGGGATTGCGAGGGCAGTTGCAGATTTTGGTGCGAGCCCATAATTTCAAGACACTCCACGAGTCCTGTGCAGGAGCCGTAGATTTGGAGAAAACCATCTCTGGCCCTCAGAAAGGGAAGCATTTTGAGGTGCCTCAAAGGAACTCCAGTGGCGGGAATAGAGTTTCTATGGCCCGGCAATCCACTGGGAATTGCTTCAACTGCGGACAATCAGGTCATATTGCAAAAGATTGTCGCAATCCGCAGGCAGGTCAACGCAAATCGTTGCCGGTTGCGTCAGAGCGACGTAGCGTCAACGCATTCGGCGCTGTATGTAAACATTGCCGGTATGCGGGTCATGAGGCCGCTGATTGCCGTAAGTTAAAGAAGAAATTGGGAATATCTGACTCGCAGAGAATTCCTGCGGAGCTCGTGAAGTCTCATTTTGCAGGTAAGCGAAATAATAATTCGGGTACCGACAGCAGTAACCTAGATCCAAAAAGGAGGGTTGATAAGTCTGATGAGGGGAAAATTATGCCTGTCGGAGCCTATCAAGTTATGATGGTAAAACCTACACGGCAAGGGGGGAGTTTCCAGGGAAACAAAACAACGATGATAAAGCCAGCACTGCAGGGGGAAATAAAATCACAGATTTTACTCACTGCGCTGGAGCTGGAGCTGCCAACCATGTTCTTGGCAGATTCCGGAGCGAAGATTTCCTTAGTGAGGGTGGACAAGCTGACGGAAGGGGTTGAGATTTCCCCGAGAAGCCGAATCTTGAGGGGGATTTCAAATCATGACGTCGCCACCCTGGGTGAGGTTATTCTTCGGTTGGAAATTGGTAATAGATGTCTGGGACATACGTTTCAGGTCGTTCCTGCGAATTTTCCTTGCCTTGGGGGGATTTTAGGCGAAGATTTTCTGTCTTCACCTACGTTGAAGGTGGAAACAGTCCATGGGAAGGCGTTGGTGATCAATGGACATCCGTTCGAGCTGTTCCAGGATCAAGCACCCACGAAAATCGGGGCTAGAAGTGAGGTATTACTAACGGTACCCACACGAAGCAGCGGAACTGGTATCGTCCGGAAAAACCAACTGGCGAAGGGCGTCTTCATGGGGGAGTGTCTCACGAAGGCAGTAAAGGGTCAAGTACTCGTTTGTGTGGTGAATACGAACGACAACGATGTGTTCATCAATCTACCGACGGTTAAACTGGAATCGCTGCCGTCGGGGGAAATAATTATGATGCTGAGGGATGCCGAGAGGGGCGAGGTGAAAGACCGCATCAAATTATTGCGAGAGAATCTGAGGATTGAGCACCTAAATCAGGAGGAGAAATATTCCCTGCTGGAAATCTTGGAGGAATACAACTCCATCGTACAGCTACCAGGAGATCCTCCTGGAGCTACAGATCATCTGAAGCATGAGATCCCATTGAAACCGGGGACAGCGCCTATTAATGTCAGGCCTCATCGGTTACCAGAATCACAGATGGAGGAGGTGGATCACCAGGTCAAGGAGATGTTGCAGAATGGAATCGTGCGTCCAAGCAAAAGCCAGTGGAATGCGCCTTTGCTTGTGGTTCCTAAAAAAATGGATGCGTCAGGGAAGGTCAAATTCCGCGTTGTGGTAGATTTCCGACGCTTGAATGAAGTCACGGTTGGTGATTCATTTCCATTGCCCAATATATCCGATATACTGGATCGATTGGGAAATGCCAAATATTTCTCAACTCTGGATTTGGCCTCGGGATTTCATCAGATTCCTGTAAGGGAAGAGGATAGGTGTAAAACTGCCTTTTCCACACCATATGGGCACTACGAGTTCTGTAGATTGCCTTTCGGGGTTAAGGGCGGGCCTGCAACTTTCCAAAGGCTCATGAATTCTGTCCTGGCTGGAGTACAGGGAATTCGGTGTTTCGTCTATCTGGATGACATCGTGATTTTTGGAGCGGATCTACAGGAGCATAATAAAAGGCTGAGGGAGGTACTGCAGTGCTTGAAGGAAGCGAACCTGAGACTTCAACCTGATAAGTGCAATTTCTTGAGGAAGGAGGTGGTGTATCTAGGACACATCATTACCAAGGATGGAATCAAAGCGGATCCTAGTAAAATAGAGGCAGTAGTGAAATTTCCGGTACCACAGCACGAGAAGGAAATTATGTCCTTCCTAGGATTAGCGGGGTATTATCGGAAGTTCATCAGAGACTTCTCAAAAATTGCTAAGCCCTTGTCTGAATTGTTGAAAAAGGACATAACTTGGACTTGGGGGGAGAGAGAGCAGAGCGCCTTTGACACCCTAAAAAGGGCTCTGACAACAGCTCCGGTGTTGCAGTATCCCGATTTCGGGAATCCGTTTCTGCTCACCACCGATGCGTCAAACAAGGCCATAGGTGCTGTGTTATCGCAAGGGGAAATTGGCAAGGATTTACCAATCGCCTATGCGAGCAGGACCTTAAATAAGGCAGAGCAGAACTACAGTACCATAGAGAAGGAGCTCTTGGCTATTGTATGGGGAGCTCGTCACTTCCGTCCTTATCTATATGGGCGTAAGTTCACTATAGTGACCGACCATAGGCCCTTGAAGTGGATATTTAACGTAAAGGACCCGGGGTCAAGACTCGTACATTGGCGGATTAAATTAGAGGAGTATGAATACGAGGTGGTACACAAGCCTGGTAAATTAAATACCAACGCTGACGCGTTAAGTCGGATAAACGTGGTAACCCGAGCGCAGATAAGAGCGAACACAGGTGCGATGGACTCGAACGCTGACGGCGGGGTCATTACACCTGCTGACGACGACATTCCGGAAATACTACGAGAGTATCATAATACGCCGATTGCTGGTCATCCGGGTGTAAAACGTATGTACGCCAAATTAAAGCAAAAATATTACTGGAAGGGGATTAAGTCGGATGTTCAAAACCATGTGGGGAATTGTGAGGAATGCCAACTCAGCAAGTTGGGAAAAGCCACAAAGGTCCCCATGATTATCGGGGAGAGCCCTGAAACAGCATTCGAACAATGTGCAATGGACATAGTTGGTCCATTACCTATTACGGATGCTGGGAATAAGTATATCTTGACGTTTCAGGATGGGCTAACTAAATTCAGCAAGGCCATACCCATCCCGGACCAAGAGGCCAATACGATCGGGCGTGCGTTCGCCGAAAAAATCATCTGTGAATATGGAACACCACAGAGATTGCTCACGGATCAAGGACCAAATTTTGTAGGGGAGATATTTAGGAATGTTTGTAAGCTTCTAAGAATTAAGAAGATCCAAACCACGGCGTATCATCCGCAGACTAATGGTATTGTCGAGAGGTCACACCGCACTCTGGCAGAATACCTGAGGAGCTTCATCCTGGAGGATCAAACGGATTGGGATACGTGGCTGCCATACGCAATGTTTGCGTATAACACCACTCCCCACACGGCTACGAAAATGACGCCATTTGAGCTGATTTTTGGGAGACGCGCCGAGTTACCGACGGCCGTCAAACAGCCACCCCGTTTGACGTATTGCTATGATGATTTTGCCCAGGAGCTTCGTGAACGATTGCGCGCGGCGCACCAGGAGGCAAGGGAGGCCCTCGATGAAGGGAAAATCAGGAGCAAAGTCCAATACGACAAGGATGCTGTACCTATGGATCTGAAAATCGGAGATAAGGTACTACTGAAAAATGATGTCCTACGACGTGGAAGATCAAAGAAGTTAACTCAGCCCTGGATAGGCCCATACGAGATTATCGAGAGGAATGGTGAGGTTAACTACACCATCAGGTCGGGAACCAAACAAAAAACGCAGAGAGTCCACGTAAATCGGCTTCGACCCTTTATAGAAGCATGACTATATGGACCGCTGCCTCGGATTAACCTACCCTGTGGATTTCTGGAATTTTCTTGCCCGGGTGATAAGGAGATTTTCAGGAAAGGACTAGAACTGCAGATACATATAGTTTGTTTAATTAAACCATTTATTGTTGAAAGCGGTTACAGATACGTTGGAGGGACGCTCTATCACAGTATCATTAATATAATAATAGCCTGGATAATCCCACAGATAGGAGGCACAGGTGTCGCACGTCCTTTCGCTATCGTCCAGGAACTGGGGCACGTGGCACGGTTGTGGAGCTGGAGTTTCTCCGAAGAGTCTTCGGAGGTTGAAGACGTCCTCTACGCCAGCCTCGATGTCGGAGCGTACGGGGAGATCCCAAAGGGCATTGAGATCTTTCCTACTACGAACCCTCCAGTCCCTCATCTTCACCTTGAATTCCAAGTTCAAGTACCCGGGATGATAGGGGTATCGATGGCGCTGAAATATTCCAAAAATAGCAAGGAATTAGCGAAAATAGAGACTTCAAATGGCAGTAAGAAACAGGGTAGTAAGAAAGTGAAGGAGGTATTCGTACTCACCAGATATTCGAATACGAAGTCGTCCATGGAGTGCCGCAGGTATGGATGGTTCCTCGAGGAACGATTCGAGCACAGCCGACCCCGAGTACAGGATGGTGAAGATCTTATCCGGTCCACATGGATGGAGAGATGCTGGAAGCAGTCGGAGACAGTGTGCCCAAATCGACCGCACTTAAAACACTTTCCGGCGTTCATGTTGTTGGTTCTTGGAATGTTAACTTCTTCACTGTTAACTTTTTGGAAGACTGTGGCCCAAACGGGGCGGCAGTCACTTTTATATTCAAGGGTGCTTCGTCATCAAGCATGGCGGCCATCGGGTTGGCGACATCGTCCACGTCAGGTAAAATTGAAAAGTTCAACGCACTTCCTGATTGACAAATCAAGCGGCGCGCTAATTGTTATTGTCATGTGGCTAATGCTGGGGAGCATCGCGGAAGTTCGGGGGGAGGGACATGTGATTGAGAGATTCGTCCACACCCCGGGAATTTATTTTGAGCCAATTGGGAGACTGCATTTGAGCAACTACGTTTGGACGGTTGCTGCAAGCACGGATGGTGCATCATGGCTGGCGAGAGCTGATCAACTGCAGGAACATCTGAATTATACGAAGCAACTGTGCTTCAGGGCTGGACCATGGGGTTCCAACTTCCATCACCTCGTGGATCAATGGATTGTCGATTTCGAGGAAACGAGAAGCGTCATCACGGCGTTGTTTGGGTTAAATGAGAGGAGGAAGGGCCGTCGAGGTCTTATAAATGGTCTGGGCACGGTAGCCAAGTCACTTTTCGGGACTATGGATGCTGAAGATGAACGGGAAATACGCGAGAGGATTTCACGTCTGGAGGCTGGAGTTCAAGGGACACTGGATAGTTCTGGGAAGCAGTTGCAGATTGTTAACTCTACGCTTCTTCATCTCGCTCAAACGGAACAGATGATTCAGAAGAACGAAAACATCTTGTTGAGGTCTATCAAACAGATAAGGGATGAGGATACGCAGATGGCACACCGGCAACTCGTAGATGAGCATTTTTTGGTGGTCGAGGTCATCTACACTGGGGTGATGCGGGATGCTGCGAGATTAAAAAAACTGCTGACCGACTCCAAGGGGCTAATATTTGACACAGGTGTGTTCACGGAAGAGGGATTGGTCGACCTTCTCAGGAAAGCCAAATTACCGAAGGGTTTAAGTTTCCCCTTTGAGTTGGAGGTAGCAGGGGTACATGAACTGCAAGAGGTATCAACTGTTAGTGTATCCGCAGTTGGCATGAAAATCATCACGGTAATAGGAATACCCCTGGTGGATTTCCAAGCATTCGACGTTATGCTGATGCATAGCATTCCTGTGCGGACAACGAACGGATATCACTCGTACTTGGAGGCATCAAATGCGCTTCTGGTCGTACATGGCGCAACACATCAGTATGTGCCAATGACCGAGGGGCAATTGAATTGCTGCAAGAGAGTTCGGGGACAATACTTATGCACCGACTCTTTGCCGATTCAAAAAATGAGAGTCACTAGCCCTTGTGAGGTGCGAATGTACCTGAGCCCAGATAAGATACCGGAAACGTGTAGTACGAGACATCTGCGGCTACAAGGTCTCACGCTTATCAAAATGCGGAAGACTAACGCATGGTTCTACGTGGCACCGGAACCTGAAGCAATTGCCATAGCTTGCGGAGAGGGGGAAATTCGAGACACCCTTCAAGGTTCTGGAATAATGCGGATAGAAGATTTCTGTGAGGTTATCGCTCCTGATTTCACTATCCGTGGCCGAAAGTCAAAGGAAACAACCTGGGAGAATCATATTCAGCCTAGGCTGAACTTGACACTAAGTAATGACACCATTACGCAACTACAGCAGCAGGACCATAACGTGAGCGACATTCGACTCACAAACGTCATAGGGAACCTGAAGGAATTGGAGGACCTTCATGTGCAGCTAGAGACCGGAAAGGAAGATCTAGGGAAGCTTCAAAAGAAATTCGACTATCAGGAATTTCTACTCCACCCATCATCAATATTCTCAGTGGTCATGGTGGTTCTTGCCCTTGTACTAGGAGTATCTCTGTACTGCTGGTGCCGGAAACCCTAGCCTGCGTGTGTTAGAGAAGCGAAGGAAGTTGAAAGATTTACTTGTAAATACGTATTGAAGTGATCAGAAGTGATGATCGTGGATATTCTTAGGATTTCTACTTTTCCAGAGAACATCTCTTTGCCTCCACGGAGGAAAAAGGAATGTTTTTATAATTATTGATGAGATAGGGTTAGAGAAGAAAATTATCATCAGTAATAATTTTCTTCCCCGGCGGGGAGGGATGTTATGCCCCAAAATGCCATAACATTTCAGTTTCATAATCCGGAGAATACGAGGACACGAAAGTGGCACGTATTATTCGGAATGCAAAACATATGAAGAAAGGAAAATAAAAGGTAATGGATATATGTGGATCAATCCACGTATATTCAACTTATGTAGATAACTGGGGCGCAGCGTCAGCGCTTTACGCCTCGAACTGGCCTCTAGCGCGTCACCGTGCGATGTAATACGAATCCACGAGACAATAAATACTCGAGGACTCGTATTCTCTGGGCCAGTTATCCAAATACCATTCATAAGGAGTTACTTCTTCTGTAATTATACTCGCCTGATACTCTGTGTCTCAGAACGAGTCTTTAATTGTTAATAAACTTGTGGAATAACCAATAAAGATAGTGAATCAATTGAAGATATCTGCTCCTATCCTCTATCCGCGAGTGTGAACCCCGAAACCCGAACCCAACCGCTCGGGTCCATTACAAGATTTTGCTGTGCGGTAGAGCCTAAATAACGTCAAAATCATGCAGTTTCGTCTTTTTACGTTTAACGTTTTCCTATTGCTTAGCAATTGCAAGCCATGCCAGGGTGACGCAATACTCGTGACCTTGATGATGTCCAGTATGTTTTGGGAATTTTGGAGAATATTCACGTATCAAGGAAATACCTTGCGCGAGTTGCGTATATATTTGATTTTACGTTACTGCCTTCTCGAAATTTCGAGTTCTTTTGTACATCTGTGCCTTTTGGTTTATTTATATTCCAAAATTAAGTTTTATTACGAATTATCCGTATATTCCAACAAAATTTGTGAATTATTTGCGAGTTATTGCCTTTTATCGATATTATTCTGGAATGTTGTATTTGCGTTCATTGCCTACGGGTTCATTGTATTTTTTTGTGTGCCTTAGGCCATTGCGGTTACACTCCGCTGTCAAAAGTGTCAACTAATTTACTGTCCTTTTCGTATGAATTTAAATTCGTTGATGTTAGGCGCCTCCACGAGAATCTCCCGCGTATTTTCTCTCGTCAGGGTCGCGCCGCCGTATAGACTATATCCCGCGTCCGTCGTTTTAGCTGTTACGTATTATGCTCTGGGAGCCCGTATGTGTTATAGATGAGGTTGAGATATTAATTGCGTTTATGACGCTTTAGAATTTATTTAATGTATCAATTAATAATGGATTAAGAATTATAGACTGCGAGATGAATTTTCGGGAACATTAATATTATTTAGCCCGACATTAAGACTCGTATATTTTCTTTTGCTTTATTTTGGTTTTGATGAATTTATTGTATTAGATTGGATAGATTAAAGTCTGGGTCTCTCTCTCTCACACAAGAATATAGGGATTATGTTTACATTATAATTGAGATTTGCAATATTAAAGAAAATTGTATTTTTGTTATTATGATCGGAAACTGAAAAATATAGTTCCGTAAAGAAATATTAAATATGTGTTGAGTTTTGAATTTATAGAATTAATAGCCCAGTGACCAGCACACCTCGAACCACCCCTCTCTCCGCAACCTACATCCTGAGCAGCGTGATCAAATACCACCTTTCCCTAGACCATTTAGTTTTTAAGTTATCAAATTTACGTTTTAGTTAGAATTTTTAGTTGGTTGTCGTGAGTTACCCGCTTCGATTTTGTTTTTCGGTTTGTTGTTCACGTCGAGACAAAGGACAACTGGTGCCCTTCAGAGCATTTGTTTCGTTTTGGACTGTCAAGGGAAAAGGGCGGGTTAACTGGTCCATTTTTATGTTAGTAAAAATCTACCACGTTACAGGTTCAGTAAACTCATTTTTTTATATGAAATGTGACGAGGCAACATAACCTTAAAGGTTATATTGACACCCCCCTCCGCACGCCCCCTATTCTATTAGTATTTACTCATTCATTTGCACACCGTTGAAAAACCTCTTCCCATAAGTCCTTCCCCCTCCCCCGATCCCCTACTCGCCGCGCTCGGACAGCGCGAGAACCGTCGGAGAGAATCACCACTGGAGGATAAGATGACGTAGGTCATCCCCCTCCTTCCCGCGGTCCCCTACTCAACACGTTCACGCACAAGGAGGAAGTGGATGACGTAGCGCGCCCCCCCCGCCGCAGTACACTATTCCCCACGAGACTCAGGAAAATGGGCGCACACGCACGTTGCGTAGTGCGTCTCCCCGCCTCCCCTCGGCCCCCGAAGATGCCAACAAGCATCGATCGGCGGATCAGGGGAAGGCGAATATTACACCCCGGAAATGGACGAATATAGGCCGAGGACCCCCGAATACTTCGAGCAGATCCTCAAGTGGCTAATCGATCGCCACTCGTCGTTCAGCTGTCGCCGAGAGCAGTACATTGTTTTTCAATAATTAATAAAATCAATCGCGGAAAGATAGTGAAGTGACCCAGGATCGCCCGAGTTCAAAGAGTGGCTCTTCTGGACCCGGCTCAATCCCACAGACCCCAGGAAAAGGGTGGACACCCCCTAAAAAAAAACCCAGAGAGGAAAACCGGGGAAAATCAGGACAACATCATCGGCGAGTGAGTACCTTTTTTTTTCCCTCATTACCCAGCGGTATCATTTCCCCCAGTTACGTGTCCCGGAACCCCTCCAACGGTGGTAATTCACATTGTTCTTTCTTTAGATCAATAAGATCATTATTATAATTGTTTATATTACTGTTATTGGTTCCATCAATTCTCCGCTTTTTTCTTAAATGTAGAGCCACCCCCTTTTCTTTGTATAATATCAAAAGTGGTCCGACAAGTGACCTGCCAGCCCCCCACCCCTGAGAATTCCCAGAAACAGGCATTATTTCAATCATTGTATTTTTCGACTAAGTTTTGTAAAATCCTGAATTATTATATAAGGTGTGTGAATAAGTCTTTCCCGTTTTTTTCAAATTTTGAGCCTTTATTGTGAAAAAATGGTTACAAATGAATTATTGAAAGTATTGGCCATCGCTAGCTACAACTTTTTCCCATCTTTCTGGCAACATACGAATCCCGTTGCGAAAAAATTCGACCGGTTTGGCCTCTATCCAGTTATCCACCCATTTCTTGGCTTCCTCGTAGGAATGGAAGTGCTGGTCAGCCAGGCCATGCGTCATCGATTTGAAGAGATGGTAATCAGACGGAGCAATGTCTGGACTATACGGCGGGTGGGGTAGGACTTCCCATTTGAGCTTTTCTAAGTATGTTTTCACCGGCTGTGCAACATGTGGGCGAGCATTGTCATGTTGCAAAATAACTTTGTCGTGCCTGTCGGAGTATTGTGGCCGTTTTTCTCGCAGTGCGCGGCTCAAACGCATCAATTTTCGTCGATAGACCTCGCCTGTGATCCTTTCATTCGGTTTCAGAAGCTCATAGTAAACCATACCTAGCTGGTCCCACCATATACAGAGCATGAGCTTGGCGCCATGAATATTTGGCTTGGCCGTCGATGATGATGCATGGCCGGGTACTCCCCATGATTTTCTTCGCTTCGGATTATCGTAACGGATCCACTTTTCATCGCCAGTCACGATACGATGCAGAAAACCCTTTCTTTTATGTCGCTGAAGCAGCTGTTCGCAAGTGAAAAAACGCCGTTCGACGTCTCTCAGCTTCAGTTCGTACGGCACCCAATTTCCTTGCTTTTGGATCATTCCCATGGCTTTCAAACGCTTGGAAATGGTTGTTCGGTCAACTCCCAATGCTTCAGCAAGTTCTTCTTGCGTTTGACACGAATCTTCATCAAGCAAAATCGCCAATTCTTGATCTTCAAAGATTTGCGGCCGCTCGGAACGCTCCTTGTCTTCCACGTCGAAATCACCACTTTTGAAGCGTCGAAACCATCCGCGAACACTTGAATCATCGACACAACCTTCTCCATAAGCTTCCTGACGCAATCGATGCGCCTCGGCAGCAGATTTCTTCAAATTGAACCAATAAAGTGAAACTCCCCGCAAATGACGTCGACTCGGCTCAAATTTCGACATTTTCACGATATCAAAAATTTATGATGCGAAAAAATTTCAACTAATGTGTTAGTGTAGAATTGTTGACAGATGAATAAGCTTTCATGACATATGTAACCATTGAATACTCGCACAGTATTGGTGGCAGCATCTCTTACAAAAAACGGGAAAGACTTATTCACACACCTTATATTAAATAAATATATTTACTTTAACAGCCTCTGCCCCTTTTTATTTACTATTTGACCCGTCCTCTAATTAATAATTAATAATTAGACAAAAGGTCACAGAAAATAAATGCTTAATTAATGAAAACTAAATAACAAAATACTCTTCTTTGGTATTTTCAGTCTCGATGATCGGCATTACATTTTTTCGATTCGTTAGATGCCCTTGTTCTAATTTGGTTGACAGTTCGCGTAATCGATGGGTCCGCAGCTAGGAATTTTCTTATATCCGTAGTCGCAGGTAGTTTGTTGCTTTTGATAAAACTCCCAAATGCAGCGAAGACCGCAGTTTTTTCTTCATCGCTCCATCTCAATTTCCTCCTCCTTTCATTAGCATTATTAGTTCTTTGAATGCCAGTTGCCTTACCTTTTCTCTTTATCGGTTGGATCTGATCAGGAATAATACTTTCGTTGATTGAACTGTCCTCTGAAGATGAATAAATCACTCTTCTTCTGTTGGTTGCTCGATTACCATTTGTATTAGATACACCTGTAGGCAGAGATAATGGCATTGAAGAAGTTGACAGGATCTCATTTGAATTGACGTTGTCATTGGAATTGTCATCCGATTTATCTTCATTAGCCTGTTGTTGTTGAACAGTTGATGTCGAGGCACCATGAATGCTCTGATATTCAGGAATTCGATCATCACCCTGCGCTTTGCACAGTATGTTGACCACACCAAGCACATCCCTGGAGACAACAGATCTTCTATAGTGAGAACGATGAATTGCTTCGGCGTGGCCCATGAAATTGGCGATATCAGTGATCTTATTTTCATCCATGTTGTCTTCTGCACAAGTCGTGGCAACGTGTTTTCGTAAATACGTTCCATGAAGTCTGTCAGGATGTTCTGCACCACATTCCTCGGAAAACTGTCGCAACAGCTGACAAGCTCGAAGATATTTAACCCTTTGGGTACATTTTACGTCTGAGACACGTCATTCACTTGTTTTCCCTAGGAGCGGATGACGTGTCTAAGACGTCAACCAAAAATTATATCCGTTCCACATGAAAATATTTTCTCAAATAAATCCGTACCCAAGGGGTTTAATCTGCCATCAGTGAAACCCGGTACTCCAAAAATACACGGATTTTTTGCTGGAATTTTCGTCGAACTGCGATGCTTCAAAATCAAATTGAGAGATTTTTCCATGTGTGAGTTGAGCAGCACAGGAACATCACGTCCCAACTTCCCTGTAATGATAAAACGTGCATATTTCCCGGCCAAAGATTTTTGCGTGGCTGACAATGTCTCATATATCTCAGGGTGGGTAGTTTCTGATATTTTCACCAGGGAGTTAAGGTCCGCAATCGACGCTCTCTCAATTTCTCCAGCTCGACGACGATTGAAAATCTGAATGGAAATTGAGGTGAATTGCAATAGACTCAGCTAGTACTGATAAGAATATTGTTCATTAAGACTTGCGTAGGCAGTGATCATTTTGTTATTGACATAATCCGTTAATTTTTTGATATCACTGGTAGTTGGTAAGGATTTCACTTGTTGGCGATGGTTTTGGGACTGATCCTCTCGCGCGAAATTTATCAACAATTTTTTCTTTTTGTTCGTCGACATTTTCCACCCAGTGAAGTTTCAGAAGGTCACCCACGGACTTTATTGTATATGAAAGATAAAATGTTATTAAGCAATTTCTATGGAAGTTTCATGTCATTTGCAAACTTATGGTCTTTTTGTCTCAAATCTTTCCAAAACCTTCCTCTCTGAATATTATTATGAATTATTCCAGCTCGTCGCTATTTATAGGGAGTCCAACGTAGGTTTGCTCGCCTATACTCATGCACACACAGACAAATATGATTTGATCCACTGGAATCGCGATAACTTCATCCTGTCGATGAGATTTGAAGAGATGGAGTAAAGAAATGTAACGTTCATCCATAGTATCAGTGAATACTTCAAAAATACGATCGCTCCGTAATTTACGAATTATTGCGTAATGCATTGGTTCGCATTAACCGTCACCCAGACATTCGCAATTAGGAGTGACTTTCATGAAACAATAGGTGGAACCTATTTGTTCTTCATTATCGTGTATATATTGCACATGAGAAGACTGAGTTTTAATATCTCTGAAGTATAATTCTGCAACAATGAACTTTTTTTGCTTTAACAATCGCTTATATACTTGAATTCTGCTCCTTGGTATTTGCGAGCGATTGATAGCTTCGTCGATTTCTGCTGGAAGTTCTGTTAGAACTTTCGAATAAGTTCCAACGCTGTAAGAGCTAACTGATAACTTCTCACAGATTTTTATTTGTTTTTTGCGGCGGAAACAATAATCTTTTATCAAGCCCTCTGTCAGTAAATCCAAATGACGTCTCATAGTTATCAATGTTGGCCGTGGCTATTTGGGAAAATATATATCTTGTTCCATGGATAGTGCTCAGTAGTCGACCATTAAGATCTTCATACGGGTAACAAGTATAGGCCCAGAGAGGACCCAACTGACGAACACATTCAGCTAGATGCAGGAGTTGATGAATGTTGATGGAGCAGAATTGTAGCCCGTATAATAGCTGAAAACCATGAACAAACCGTTGTAGTAATTTTTCAGTGACATCGATCATATCAGCGAAAATGGAGTCTGCGCGGAGAATGGAAATAGCGGTTATTAATGGCAAATAATTTGCGAAAATATCAGGTCTCATGGCTCCTTGCAAAATTGGCAATGAATAATAGAACGCCCACATCTTGAGCTCTGATGCCGTCCAATGACAGAGATCATCAACTGTTCTGGGTATACGATGGATGAACTTCGGAGGTTTGATTGATTTTAATCCCTCAGTTATAAGATCTTTAACATCAAGCAAAGAAAATGGGGCATTTCGAAGAGATGAGCCAAACCAGAGGTTTAATAATTTTTTTATTACACCTCCATCAACAGCATGCATGTGATCAATTGCTGTGCCACCAATAAAATCAGGCATCAATTTGGAGATCACGCAAGGCCCCTTCCAGCCCAAAATGGGCCTATCAGTTTACAGAGCTTCTTCTCCACAGCGAATAGCAGCTTCAGAAATTCTCAGTGGTAGATCTTCCGAAAAGCGATACACATGAGTTGTTCTTCCTGATGGCAGAGCAAAGGTTTTGCCAGGCCATTCACAAAGGGGACATCCAAAAAATCCGTTGAATGTGATTAAGTTGAAAATATCACTTTTAGCTGGTCGATCGCAAGTACCGAGTAACAGCAGACCGCGAACGTTAATGACATTTCCCTGTGGAAGGGAAACATCAATTCCAGCTGCCAGAGCTTCAAATTGGGCAAATAGTTTTTTCAAGAGGATATTAACGTCTATTTTCTGACTCCCAAACAGAAGGCCTCCTAGAAGTATATTTTCACGTAAACTTCGATCTGAGAAGGGTAACTCATTTATCGATAAATACATTGGTGTCATTGACACTTTCGATGATTTATAAACGGGGATACCATCAGTGTACCAAGTGAGTGTAATATTATGAGGATTTGAGGTGAATTCGAGGTCAGTTAATTTCTTATACTGCTGTCCATCATAAATATCACTTATTACACCGGGTTGAAAGTCTCGTTCAAATCGTTTTTGTAGGCTCTCGTAATTGATCCCGAAAAGGTAACTCAATGAAATGAGCGATTTTTGTATTTTCCTGACAACCTGAACATAATGCATTTGGCCTCTCTACTTCATGAAAACACTCAGAACAATAATAATGATTTTTATGTTTGGAGAGCTCTGGTAAATTGAAATATTTTTTGAATTTATATAGACTGTTTTTCATCAAATCTCTCTGAGGGCAGTGTAGATTTACCATGTCAATTATGGCTCCTAGACACGATTGATCAAGCGAGTGGTTGAGAAAGAGTGATAGTAACATGAGCATACTTTCTCGGACACTGAGAGGAGCTTCAAAATATAGTGGTGGATCATCATCGAGTTCTGGGTTCACGCCTTGATGTGCAGTATTTACTGCACCATCCAAATCGATTTCATTTTCACTATCAGTCATGAATTCATCAGAATCACTCTGTGAATGACTCGAGTAACTCATCCCATCTGAACAATCGTTGCAGTCTTCGGTGTCACTATCATCAGGAACCCTGGGATTGTCCTGCAACTCTTGTTCATACTCGGATGTTTCTGGTGCTGATTCTGCTGAATCTGAGTTCATGTCATTGTAGGCTGGTCTCTCGGATGCAATTGATGAACTAGCAAAATCATTGTCATCAGATCTATTTAAAAAATTAATAAAAATATTGTCCGTGAGGTCTCCACACAGTATGATTCGCTGGTGTAAATAATCGACAGAATATGTCACTTTTTTTTTCAATTTCATATCAAATTATAGGCGAGAATCCGATAGTAATAACTGAATAATTCAAGACTTGAAAAGAATATCATTTTTAAGAAACACTCATCTGAAATTAATTGGAGGGCTTGCCAATGTGAAAAAATTCCAAGCCAGTAATCATAGTTGAATAAGTGGAATAATGAACTTAATCAGGCGATCTATTAAACAGTCAACTCATCAAAAAACTTTAATAAAGCACAACTAATTACGTTTCAGGAGAGTCTTGACGTGTGAGGTTGGGATGTGTTCGATTGGAGATAAGCCTGGCGTTCATCCGAACAGTTGTTAAATAATCGTTCTGACTTCGGACGGATAAATCCGAGAATTTTTTGCGCGGCATGATTAGAAAATTAGTATTCAAATGAAGTTAGAAGTTAATTATACGTAAATGTACTCCGAATAAAAATAATCACTGGATAACAGTTCGTCGGTAATACAGCTTTACTTGTGATCGGTCGAGTATTCAATCACAAAATGGCGTCAACTGCCTAACTCCGTCGCGTTACGTCGCTTTCTCTCTCTGAACCTGACAAGTCTGAGCGTGAAATGACGCTGAGCATCGTGAGGGACTATTGTTACGCTGGAGCCGGTTTGGCTTGCCGGTAAGGACGCCCATCCCGTGATAATTGTTATACTAAGAAAACAATTTTTTACGCCTTTTAATTGTGACGTTTTGAGGTTTGGCTACCCCCTCTTTTGGTGCTTTGGATAGCCAAACTGATTCCTATTATTCCCAGTGTACTCACAAAGGGGTTATATATATATTTCTGGATGCTACTAGCGGTTACTAGTAGCTGGTGTATATATATATCCCCTCTTGGGACTGATGGTGATGGGACACTCCTGTGTCTTGTCCCCTTCTGCTGGGCCGTCGTGCCCCGTCCGGCTAGATCTCGGTGAGCCCTTCGGGTTCACTCTTCTAGGAGGGGTGTCTTGGTGACGGGTTGGGAACAACACTTAATAATCTCACTCACGGAATGTATTAAATGTATATATATATATTTGATCTTAATGGTATACACTCCTTGCGCGAGTGGGTCGGTATCGCGTTATTAGGTGGTTATGAGTTGGACTTGGAGCGCGGTTACGAGCAGTGGAAGACCCCGTCTGGTCTGCTCCTGGAAGGTATCTGTCTCTCTGCGAGTCTCTAAATCTCCTCCAAGTCCAAATCGCTGATCTAAGCAGTTCCACGGCTTTTTGCACCAATATTGTCTTGTGTCATCATTGACGCAAGACTCATACAGTCACACAGTATACTGGACGTGCCAAAAGCCCTGAAACTGCTTTATTTGATCCCTGCTGTGGCGTCATTTGGGTGCTGACAATGGTCTAAACATCCGTTGGATTGTTCAGTCCCTTGTCCAAATGGCGTTGCAGGGAGCAAACCGATCCTCCAAACACTGGGGCAGCTGACCACAGCGTCTCCAAGACATCGTGGGACTGCTGACCCATGTCTGGGCATCGATTTTCAAAAACGACGCATTGGCGGAGGCCAATACGTCACACTCCCCTGATAAAACTATTGCTACCCTGGTTCACAATCAGGTGGCAATAGTACTAAACTAAAAGAAACGAATTTTAATATAGTCTGTGCCTTAAGGGCCTCGGCTTATGCCAAAAGGGCTATCAACTTCCCTGCCATAAGGGCCAAAATCCCTGCTATATGAGCAGATTTAAAACTATCCCTATCGACCGGACCCTTACAGTTTTCTTATTGCTAAAGTCCTTATCAAGAACAGTATTTAACTCCTTTCGGATAAGCGTAAGAATAAGTTAGCGAGGTCGTTGATAGGTGCTTTCGGGGTTGGTTCTGCTGGTTACCATCCTCCCAGGTCGTGTTGGAGGGGTGGTCTGGAGTAAGACGTCTCCCCGTTCCAGTATGGGCTGACGATCTGCCAGCCCTGGGCTCCTGTTCGTTCCGGCGGCCCGATGATCATCGGAAGGGCCTGATATTGTTGGGTGTGCGTGACTCGATTTTGGGGAATCAGCGCAAGCTGAGCGGTGAGGGGGGCGGCTGTCTCGACTGGGCGACTTGGTTCGACAGGCTCCAAGTGTTCGTCCAGCTCCACAATCTCCGTGATGGTGGCTGTAGGCCCCGGTCGTACTCCTCGAGCGAGCGTGTTCATCGGAAGGTGTACTTCTTGGTTTGTTTTTCTCGTGCGTGATCGTCGTGGTGGCCCCTGCGGCGATGGGGTCCTGGTTCTCGGTTGGTGGGGCTCGTTCTCCCTGTTTCGAGTACCTGAACAAAACCTAACTCCCCCACATAGCGTCGCGACCTTCGACCATAGGGAGAATTTCCAACATGCCGCGGCAATCACCCCAAGAATTCCTAGCGAAATCCCCGCGTATCCTAACCCGTGTTCAACCCTCCTCAGTCTTCTGTTTGTATCCCCTTGTCTGGACAGCGCTCGGGCTTTATCGATAATGACTTGCAGCCCGAGACTGTCCCTTGTGACGCTGTCCTCGTCGTTCTGTCCAACCTGTACCGTTTGTAGTAGGCCTATATCGCCTAAGATTTCCGTCAAATTGTTCGGTCCGAGTCCGCGTATTGTCTTGTTTAGTAGGGTCGGTATGTCGAAGACGGCTCGGTCCACGAATTTTAGGTCGAACTTCGACGTCAGTTCTTGGAATGGGGTGAGGGTGACGGATCGCGATCGAATCTCGCAGTCCGGCGCTAGGGTGACTGTTCCGGTTCCCGTAATGATGATCGTGGCGGGTTCGCGTCTTGTGCATTTTACCCGTATTTCGTCTTCCGTGACGACGGAAAAAACCCATGTGTTGGAATTTCCTATTCGGGCCCAATATGTTCGGTCCATTGATTTTACCCGTACATCGCATATTTCGGAGCTCGAAAAACGGGGATTGGAGATCATTTGTACCTCACAATCCTTGTTCCCATTGACCTCGTATAGGGGTCGTGCGGTCTTGCATATAAGGCCGATCATTCCCGTTTTACAGTGGTTGATGTCTTCACTGTCAAGCTTGAGATACGTATTGGCTTCCTCCGAAATAGCGGTGTAGGGATAACTTGGCGTTATAAAGGCCACTAGAGACGTTGAGGTATTGTTAATTTTGGTCGGCACTGTCAAATGTCTATACACGATATATTTTGTTAGCTCAAGTATCGGTATCGTGATGACGAATACGACCTTTTCCTTATGAAAATAGGCCGTCAGATCCGCGAGTTTCAATAATTCGGTGATATATGGGATTTCTAGGGGGACCGGGAACTCCGCCCCCCGATTATGTTGAATTACTTCGTTAGCCGCGTCCAGGATATTTTCTGGCGACATAATTGACGGGTGCAATTGTCCTCTTTTCGCGAATAGGATGGCGTTAATCAGTATTTGGGTGTCGAGCTCATATTCGCTCAGTTCCGCATCGAAAGCTGATATAAGGCTCGCCATTTTCCCATTAATCCCTATAGTGTCGATACGTTCGAGGATGTTTCCGATGGCTACGTAGACTGTCGCGTTCAAGGTCTTAATTTCTTTAGTTAGACCTTGAATAGTTTGGTGGATTGATTCGAATTCGGATCGAATAATGTGCGTTTGATTCGCCAGAAGGGCTAGGGTTTCCCTAGTTGTGTTCTGTAGGGATTCTATGTATTGGTCGTAATAGTCCGCGTCATCTTCGTCCATTGTCCCGAAAAGAATCTGGCTTATTTTCCCGACAAATCCGAGGACCGCTCGTTTCGATCTCTCCGGTGTTTCTGCTAACAATTCTCTCATGTGTCGATGAGTACCGTCTAATATATCGAGCCGATTAATTACCTGGTCTAATTGGTCTTCAAAATTACAATTGCCTCGTAGTTGGGTACAGATCCCTTTCATTCCCAACCAGTGTCGTGTGAGGATTTGTTTTTTCTCTAGGAATTTTGTTATGTCGATATGTGTAATCATATTCCACACCGTGTGATAGATTCGCAGGTTCGCATATTTAGTGGTTAGGATTCCGGGCTCCCTGCGAGCCTGAAACATCCAATCATACGCGGCTATTTTGTTGTTTACGTTTCGTCCTTCACTCCCCTTCTTATTCCTGGCTGATTGTACTCTACAGTTCATCAGTCAGAAATAAGAATATTTTTCGGGCGAAATGTGAAAACATTAAAATATATTCCTGACAGAGGTAGAGATCATGCGGGATCCTCTATTCAATTTCCTGGTAACATATTTATATAGCATTTTACAACTAATGGAGCTGTGATCAGTTCGAAATAATTATTTCATTATCCCAAAAACTATAATTTATTATTCTCAATCCAATGAAGTAAGTATTTTTTTTTTTTTTTTGATAAATTTTAATTTTTTTTTTTTAAATTTTTAACAAGTTCAGGTGATCAAATTTTCAGGTGCAATAGTTACTAGAACTATTGATCCATTAAAAATATCCTGAGAGTGATAATTAATATTCTCAAAGCCCCTTTATTTTAAAAAAAAATGAGTCTCAGATATCTCCGTAATCACCAAAGTGAATTAAAAAATTTCTAACATCCCACGCATATATTCACCCCATCTCTTTATTCCCTCTAATTTCTGGAATTATATTTCAGTAAAATACGCAATATTTCTCATGCATCAATGTATAACCTTTACCCCAAAACCGTAAAATTTCTCTCAGCACCCGATAATCATCCGTATTATCATTTCTGGGCCCAATTCCATTCATCTTCTCGCTACCCTAATTCACAATTCTAAATAGATTAATGTTTACAAATTAGTGTAAATTTACAATGAACGAGGGTGTCCCTAGGGAATTTCGAAATTTAAATAATCGTCGTTGGTGCGCCAGCGAGATTGATTGGTCATTTTTCTCGGTATCAATATCGGTCGTCGCCCGACGTCTTTCTTGGTGCCCAAGAGTATGCTCTTCCGGTGGGGGGGTGTCAGATTATCGGGTCGCAATTGCGGGGCGTATGTCACCAGTCGTTTGACATTTGACGAACAGTGAAGTTTTTGTGAATATTTTTGTGAGTGCGTGTCTGAATATTTTTGTGAGGATTTTTCTCTTTCGATTGGTGAAGGATGTCTCAGCACGGATTACTAAGCAAGGTGTCCCGATCACCAAATAGGGATGAGCCTATTTCCACCGGCGGTGCTTTTACCGGTAAGTCCCTTTTTTTTTTATTATTAAATTGCATTAAATATATATAATTTTTGAGGGGTCCATTTATAATAAGACTGGTGAACAGGGGACTGCGGGGGGGGCGCTACGTCATTTACTTCTTTCCTTAAGCGGGAGCGTGGCGAGTAGGGGACCGCGGGAAGGAGGGGGGGCGGCCTACGTCACCCGCTTCTTCCTTCAAGTGGGAACGTCGTGAGTAGGGGACCGCGGGAAGGAGGGGGACGGCCTACGTCACCCGCTTCTTCCTTCAAGTGGGAGCGTCGAGAGTAGGGGACCGCGGGAAGGAGGGGGACGGCCTACGTCACCCGCTTCTTCCTCCTTCAGTGGTGCTTCTTGGGGAAGGCTTTATGTCTTTAATTTATTATTCACGATAATTTTATTCCCCTTCGTTTTTAATTTATTTTTTGTTTTCTTAGGGATTCGCCCCGAATCGGGGTATGGATCGGGTCGACAGACGGCTCGTCGGTCCCGTCGATTCACGCCCGGGGACTGGATAAGTCGATTATCCATTTGTCCTGATCTCGCCCAGGTGCCGGGCGTCCTTGAGGTTCCGGTCGTCGACGAGGATCCGGACGTCGTCGTGGATCCGGACGTCGTCTCCCAGAATCCCGACAGTCGTCGGTGATTCCGTCTGACTCAGGTGTTGCTCCATAGTTGGTAAGTTGATCCCCCTTTTTTTTTATCATTACCCTCTATGCTGTGTGGGGTGTTTATAATCTCTTTTCTAGGAATCTTTCCTTTTCTTCTCCCTTTTTGTTCTTCGTTGACGTGTGGTCATTCAGTCGTTGTCCGTCTGTCACGTCGATCGTTTGTGGTTTGTTTTATTGTTATAAAATGGTGTTATCCGCTGGTGACCCGATTGTGCGAGTGTTGGAGGACCTTATAGAGACGGTTCCCTTCGTTGGGTCCCTGATTCGTGGTGGTTCGCGATTCTATGATTTCCACGAGTTGTTGTTAGAGCCTCTTCCCTCTTGGGCTCCACGGGAAATTTTTGAGTACCGTATAGCTGTTACTCTTCCCGCCATCCGGTCTGGCCAATATTTTGGGTTGGGGTTGGTCGATCTCCTCAATAGCCAGCGAGATTCTAGTGAGATGACGGGCCATCCTTTCTGGATTCCGGGTTTTGAGGTTGGGGATTTTGACGTAGTTCTCCCGGCATCTTTGGTAAGTTTTTTTTTCTTTTTGTTTTTTTTTTATGTTTAATATATATTCCCCTTTGTTTTTCAGGAGTCCTTTGCCTGGGAAACCGTGCAAGAGGTCACTGAACTCTGGCTTACCCTGACGGTGGAGAATTATTATCGCGTCCCTCTGTTCTCCCATTCTGCCCCGTGTCTCCTGTTTGACCTTCTTTACGAAGCTTGTTGGGATCGTGTGGAGACTATCCTCAGGATGGGGATTACTCGTGAGGTTCGGCGACAGGAGAATCTGCGCCTGTGGCTATCGGGTGATTTTTGTCTCCCCCGTCTCTTTATTGAGGGTCCCTGTCCGCTGGTGAGTTATCCTCCCCCCTTTTTTTTTTTTTTTTTTTTTTGATGCTAAATTTGTGTTATATATATATTTTTTTTTTTTTTTTCAGGCTCCCCGTATGTATCAATACGGGGATGATCCTCTGGAATATCTACGATATTTGTCCGGGGATCCTACTCTCGGGGAGGAGATCGTCGACGAGTACTACTGGTTTGCCTTCTTCGAGCATGTTCGTGGGGATGCCTTTGTATGTGTTTATTTTCCTTTTCTATTTGTCTCTCCTGATCATGATCCTCGTTTTTTTTTTTTTTTTTTTTTTGCCAATCTTTTTATACTTTGTTTTTTTTTTCTAGGATCGTCTTCGCGGTGTGTAAGGCTGAGGGAATCCTCTTTTCTCCTGATGCGGCCATCGTACCCGGTTTTACCGCGTCCAGGATCTACATTTTTTCTTTAATTTTTTTTCTAAAAATATTTTTAATATATGTTTTTTTTATTTTCTGAAAATTTCATTGTTGTTTTTTCTTTTTCCATCCAGCTCGTCTCCAGTTCGGTTTCCGGAGTCAACTGCTGCCAAATTAGATGATGCCCGTTCTTCAATTTTGGTGAGTTATTATTTTATTTTATATCCCCCTTTTTTTTTATATACCGGAAATTTTCGAAAAACGGGTAATATTTCGTCGTTTCGTTTTTTTTTCTAATTTCGGTTATCGGGGCGGTTTTCGGTTTCCCTGAGACGCGCTTTCTTTAGTTTGTCGCGGTGTACAATTTTTGATCTTCTTTCCATTTGGATATTCACGTTGTTGTGATCTAAAATTTCCAGAATACGGTATGGTCCTTTCCAATCATCGTCCCTTTTTCCCGTTCTGGGCTCTTTTAAAAGCCAAACATATTCTCCTACTTGAAGCGGTATTTCCCTCACTTTTCGGTCATAATATTTTTTTGATCTTTGTTTTGATTTTATGAGGTTTATCCGGGCTTGTTCGCGTACTCTTTTTAATCCTTCGGTTAATTCTTGGAATAATACGCGATAGGGTTTGCCTCCGATTCCCTCGATCGATCTTGCTGAGGGTACGCGTGGTTTTACTCCGAAAACTAGCTCGTGAGGGGTGAATCCCGTGCTTTCGTGTACGCTCGTATTATGCGCAAACATCGCCATATCTATCCATTTATCCCAGTCTCCGCTATCTCCGATTTGGGTTTTTAGAAATTCGGTTAGGACATGGTGACTGCGTTCGAGGGATCCGTTTGATTGGGGGTGGTACGCGGTAGTCAGACAGTGGCGAATTCTAAATAATTTACAAAATTCCGCGGTGATCTGACTTGTAAAATTTGTGCCTCTGTCCGACAAGAGGGCCTGTGGCGCGCCGAATGTACATATTAATCTGCGTGCGAGAGCCCGTGCTACGTCTTCCGCTCGTTCCGTTCTCAATGGCACGGCTAAGGCGTATTTCGTTAGACAATCCTGCATTGTCAATAGGTATGCATGTCCCCTGTGGCTCCTGCCGGAGGGCTCATAGATGTCCATAGACACCTTCTCGAACGCGTCGATTGGTGTATCAGTAATGATCATGGGGTGGCGGGCCTTCTCCCTCGTTAGTTTCTTGCGTTGGCAGGTTTGGCAGAGGTTTACGTATTCTCGGACCGTTTGGGACATGTTTTTCCAATAGTATTGGAGTTTCACTCCGTGTAGGGTTTTGGTGATACCTTTATGTCCTCCTATCGTTGATGTATGTTTTTCTTCAACGATGGAAATGCGATCTTCCGTAGTCGGTACTTCGAGTAATCTTGCGCATAATATTACTTGTATGTTGGTTCCGCGTAATTTTTTCTTCAGGGTCGTTCTGATTGTTCTTCGTGATCGTCCCGATAGGCAATCATAGTCGTGTGCCATTCGTATTATTTCTATATTTTCGGCTGTTATTAGTTCGAGAAATATTTCTAGGGTTCGTTCAATGTTATCCTCGAGGACTTCTGCCTCTGAGTCATCTTTAATGACCAGGCCAAATCCCCATTTGTCGGATTTCCTTATTTTAATTACTTCTCCCGTTTGACACCGTTGTGACGTCAGTTCTTCCGCCTGTATCCATTCCTTTTCGATTAATACCCTAAGGCATGCGTTATCCGGCTCTCCGGATGCTGGGAGAAAAAATGCGAAGTTTTGTTTTTCTTCCGTCACGTGCATTCGAGAGTGTCGGACATTCTCGTTGTCTTCTTCTTCAGACAGTTGATACTCTGGTGCCTCTTCGTTGTCGACGAAAGGGGGGTCTTCTCCCTCGCTGTTATCAGCGTCCGTCGGCGGCTCCCATGCATCGTAATTTGCGTCATCCAGTGGTTCTCTGTTTTGACTATTGTCGATCTCGTTTCGGTTGTCGAGTGTCGTCTCGTTTCCCTCGTCAGCTGTTGCGTTATCTTCTTGGTAGTTTTGTCAACCCATATCTTCATCTGACGTTGGTATTGGCTCTTGTGTGGGGTCGAATACACTTCCGGGTTCGCTTCCGGGGTTAGAGCTCTCTCTTTCTGTTTCCGGTTCTTCATTTGGCTGAGGAGGTTGCGTGTTTCCTTTTGGGCGTTTTGCAATATTTTCCTCTTCTGTAGATATTTCTTCAAGTGGGATTTTTCGCGGTCGTCCTCTTTTTCTTTTAACTGCTGGTAATTTCGAGGCTCGTTTTCGTATCCCTGATTTAACAGGAATTTTCCGTGGGCGTCCTCGCTTCCTTTTTGTCGGGCGGTTTTCTTGGGTTTCTATTGGTTGACCGGCGTCTTGGCTTCCGTGTGAAGTCGTTCTAGGACCCTTATTTGGTTCTTCGTTTACTGAGACGATTCGGCATTTTGACACGTGTGTATCGACATTCCCTGTTCTGACTTTAATTACGTCGGGCGAAAGGAGTGCGATAACTTCGTGTGGTCCCACCGTGTGATATGGTGAGAATTTGTTGTACCATACCATATCACCGACCTTTATGTCGACGTAAGCTGAGACCGCTTCAATCCCGGTCTCGCTTGTGTTCCAGTCTGTCGGGGGGGTATTCACTGCCACAATGTTTTCCCCCCGAGCGATATCTGGTCTATCGCCGCGCATGACCAGTACTTTGTTATCTGACCATATTTCTTCGATCACACATGGTCCTATTCTTTGGCCACTTGGTCTGATAGTGTACCATATCGCGTCCCCGACCTCTACGTTCCAAATTTGCGCGTTCATTCCGGCTATGATTGCGACGGTTTTCTCCTGAGTGACTTCTTCTGTCTCCTCAGGTATCGGGTTTCGTGATAGTGCGTCCGCGTTTAAATTTAACTTTCCCGGTTTATATTTGATTTCATAATCGTATTCTTCTAATTCATTTGCCCAACGACGTAATTGGGCCCCTGGGTCTTTTGTTGACCTCAGCCACACTAGTGGTTGGTGATCGGTTATCAGGGTGAATTTTCTTCCGTATAAATATGGTCGGAATTGCCTAATCGCGAATATTATCGCTAGGAGTTCCTTTTTTGTAGTTGTATAGTTTTTTTCTGGTTTTGTCATTACTCGCGAGGCATAGCTTATAGGCAGATCTTCGCCTATCTTGCATTGGCTGAGGATTGCCCCGACCGCATAATCTGATGCGTCGGTCGTGACGATGAACGGTCGAGAAAAATCTGGGTGTCGTAGTATGGGGTATGACGTTATTTCTCGGGCTATTCCTGTGAATGCATTTTCTTGTTTTTCTCCCCATTCAAAGGGGACCTCTTCTTTTAAGAGTTCCGTTAGGGGGCGTGCTTTTGTCGCAAAATTCTCCATGAATTTCCGATAGTACCCCGCCAATCCGATAAATTGTCTAATTCCCTTCCTATCCTTAGGTTTTCGATATTTTAGGATGGGTTCTATTGTTTTGGGGTTAGGTTTTATTCCCTCGTGGCTGACGCAATGCCCCAAAAAGGCTACCTCTTCCCTTAAAAATTCACATTTAGAGGGCTGTAGGCTCATTTGTGCATCATGGAGTCTGTCCACGAACGATTTATCTTTTTCTCTATGATCTTCTAAAGTTTTTCCATAGACGACTATATCATCCATGTAGACAAATAACCCTGCCCCCTGTAGTCCGGATAATACTACGTCCATTGACCTCTGGAAGGCTGGTGGACCGTTCGCAATGCCCATTGGTATTCGGGTATAATGATAGTGTCCTCCCGTGGTTGAGAAGGCTGTTTTGGGGCGACTCTCCGGGGCTAGAGGGATTTGGTGGAATCCGGATACCAAATCGAATGTTGAGAAGTATCTCATGCCCCCTAATTGGTCGAGTATATCCGTGATATTGGGTAGTGGGTATGCGTCCACGACCATTTTTTCGTTTAGTCGACGAAAATCGACTACCATACGCCACCGTTTCTCTCCGTCGGGGCCTGGTTTTTTCGCAACCATCCACGCTGGCGAGTTATACGGTGAGTCAGAGGGTTCGATGATACCGGCTTTCAGCATGGTATCTATTTCTTCTTTAGATTTGTCTCTGATGTGGAAGGGCAGGCGGAATTGTCGGACTACGACGGGTTCGTCGTCCTTTAGTTTAAATTGATATCCCGGTATTTTGGCTTCTTTTAGTTTTTCGTGATCAAGTTTATATACCCAAGGATTATATCTTATTAAATTTTCTGCCTCTTCCTGCTCTTCCTCATCCAGACCCTCCAGCCGGAGCATTTCCATTATTTTGTTGGTTCTCTCCGACCGGTTTTCCGAACTCTCTGATTCGCTGAATGCTTTAATTTCCGCTTCCGTTGCAATTGACTCTATTTCTTCTAAGTCGACAAATGGAATTTTAAATCGTTCTTCGGTTTCCCGGGTATTGTACGCGTATGAAAAAGCTACACCTTCCCTAGGTTTCACTATCGCATCCCCGAAGTACACCCCTGATTTGATGTCCCTTCGCGGGAGGTAACCGACTTCTGCGTCGAATTTACCTACTCTGACGTAGACTAATTTAATTGTCCTAGGCGGAAGGGAAATTGATTCCGTATTTAAAAATGTGTGTATCCCCTCCCCTATTGTAAGGGTGTCTTCCCCGTAGTCAATTTTGACTGCCCTGCTTTTCAGAAATGGCCTGCCCAGCATTCCATCTTCTGAAAGGGGAAAACTCGAATCGACGACATGGAATTTGTCTTCGATTCCTTCTACGTTCAGAGTTACGTACCCTATCGTTCTCGATTTCCCCGGTGTAACCCCTTTGATAATTATTATCTCCTCACGATTTATTCTTAATTCCGGACTGAGTTTGTCTGATCGTACTAGATTGACATCAGCTCCCGTGTCTACAAAGAATTTCCCCTCCCTTCCCTTCATTCGATCTACCTTTAGATGTACTTGGGTGGGAGGTATGTCCATTACGCGGAAATTTACATGGGCCGTTTTATATATTGTTTTTTTCTGCGCTTTTGACTCGCCCATGTCTTCGAGTCCTAGATCGCGCAGCTCTTCTGGACTCGTTTTTAGTTTAAATTTTGGCTGGTACTAGCGACCGCCTCTTGGTCGTTCTTTGTGTCTTCTCTTTTTTCTTCAGTCGCGATTTTATTCGTTGGACGTTGTTTTTTTATTAGGTGAGCGGGGGTTCTACAATCCCGTGCATAGTGCCCCGGTTTGGCACATCTGTAGCAAACGTTATCGTTGGTGTTAGGTTTCGTCACCCGTTTGTCTGACTGTTTCCCCCCTCGGTACTCGGGTTTGTTCTTTTCGTTTCGGACTACACGTTTCTGTCCGTCGGATTTTGTGGAGTTTGTGAACCTGATGTTCATTGCTCTCATATCAGCCTCAATCGCGTCATCATCGATTGATTCGATCCTTCGAATCTTCCCTTGCCCTTGAGACTGTTTTGGTTTTACATGCAGCCTCCGTAGCTGTTCGAAATCCTCGGTTTCTTTTATTTTCGACTCGATCGTGACCGCGAGTCCGACGGCCTCGTCAAAAGATGCTGGAGTCAGGGGAAACATCATACTCTTGATGTCTCTTCTGAGTCCGGCGAGAAAGGCTTCCCTCATATTTAATTTAATACCGTGGATCGTGATCCCGTAATCTGCCGTCGGATCCGTGTCAAGTCGACTTTGTGCTTTTAATTGCAGAGCCCTGAATCGCGCTTCGTAATCTGTGACCGATTCTCCGTATTGTTGATACAGACGCGACATTTTTCCCAGAATTTGACGTAGGTTTTCCCTAGTTCCGAATGATAAGCGAAGCTTTGTGACAAGGTCATCGAGCGAGTTTATGCTTGTTAGCGCGCTTTCTACCGCCAATCTTGCTTTCGGACCGAATTTTGGCAGGCACTGGTGCAGAAAATTTAGCTCATCTCCCGGCCTCAAAAGTCTTCGTGACATATTCAGGCTGGTGATGAATCTCTCTACATCATCCCCTACCTCATATTTCGGCAATGGTCTTATTGCATTCCTCACTCGTTGATCTTCTCCGTAGCCGTGATCTGCCCATGGATTGTATCCCAAGCCCAATCCGTGAGCTTGTGGTGCGTGACCTGAGAAAGCTCCCTGTCCTACATTCCCGTCTTCGAAGGTATTTTGAGGGACCGTATTCGGTCCTCCGAGACCGAAATTGGCCCTTCCAAATCTCGCACTCAATTCCGACATAGGGCTTCCGGGTACCCTTTCCGATCTACCGATTCCATTGCCCCTGTGAAATTGTTGTCCCAACTCTTGTCTCCCCATCGCGTAATTCATTCCTAGCATAGGGCTAAATGGTCCTAATCCCAAATCCGATCGATTATTTCTGTAGGGCGGACCCATCTGTCCCATTTCTGGTCTAATGTTCCCTGGTATTGGGGAACTGAACGCGAAAGGTTGGGGAATACCGACTGATGTTGGTGCGACCGTACTTGCTGTTATTCTCGACTGTAAGGTTGTGAATGTGGTTGTCGTGTTTGCTACGCATGATATTGCCGTCGGGTTACTTGTTGTCGTCTCGCGGTTGACCGGTTCCGTCGGTCCTCCCGTGGTGGTTTCGTTTGACGCGCCGTCCATGTCTATTGTATTTAATTCTGTGTGTGTTAAATATGGTCGCGAGTCTCGGTTCCGTCGGTCGCGTCGTTGGGTCCGACTGGCCAAAGATCGCGGTGTGCGAATAGGAGGAATTTTTAAGCTTGTTCAGTACTTACGCGAGTCCCATGATGATTGTCAGTAGTCCGATATTCATCCTGTTGTCCCGGATCTCGTTTGTTGTCTCTGCTAATGATGATTTTATTTTTCAGGTTTGGCGCTGAGTTGTCTCCGGTACCGCTGTTGGCGAGTTGTCCTGTCCCAAATTTCTCCTGCTGCTCCTGGCTTGGCGTTGGGTGGTTCCTGGTGTTGGTGTCAAGCGTTGTCACTGCTATACTTCCCGTCTCGGCTATCGGTCTGCGTTGTCGGTTTAATTTTCTCTGGTGTTGGTTGGGGTTCTGTGTTTTTATTTATTAATCTCCTTCCTTCGTCGACCGTCGGCTCCGTACGCGTAATTCAGTGTGTTCCCACTTCTAGTGTCACATAATTCTTCTGCACTATCTCCTGATGAGTGCCAAAAACTAGTTGGGCGCCAATGTGATGTTTTGAGGTTTGGCTACCCCCTCTTTTAGTGCTTTGGATAGCCAAACTGATTCCTATTATTCCCAGTGTACTCACAAAGGGGTTATATATATATATTTCTGGATGCTACTAGCGGTTACTAGTAGCTGGTGTATATATATATCCCCTCTTGGGACTGATGGTGATGGGACACTCCTGTGTCTTGTCCCCTTCTGCTGGGCCGTCGTGCCCCGTCCGGCTAGATCTCGGTGAGCCCTTCGGGTTCACTCTTCTAGGAGGGGTGTCTTGGTGACGGGTTGGGAACAACACTTAATAATGTCACTCGCGGAATGTATTAAATGTATATATATATATATTTGATCTTAATGGTATACACTCCTTGCGCGAGTGGGTCGGTATCGCGTTATTAGGTGGTTATGAGTTGGACTTGGAGCGCGGTTACGAGCAGTGGAAGACCCCGTCTGGTCTGCTCCTGGAAGGTATCTGTCTCTCTGCGAGTCTCTAAATCTCCTCCAAGTCCAAATCGCTGATCTAAGCAGTTCCACGGCTTTTTGCACCAATATTGTCTTGTGTCATCATTGACGCAAGACTCATACAGTCACACAGTATACTGGACGTGCCAAAAGCCCTGAAACTGCTTTATTTGATCCCTGCTGTGGCGTCATTTGGGTGCTGACAATGGTCTAAACATCCGTTGGATTGTTCAGTCCCTTGTCCAAATGGCGTTGCAGGGAGCAAACCGATCCTCCAAACACTGGGGCAGCTGACCACAGCGTCTCCAAGACATCGTGGGACTGCTGACCCATGTCTGGGCATCGATTTTCAAAAACGACGCATTGGCGGAGGCCAATACGTCACATAATCATCATTTATGTGTGCGTGATCAGTGAAAGAATCAGTGCTGCAGTCAACGAAGAAATGTGACTTTATTATCCGCATTGTGGATGAAACCGTCTGACTAAATTATTGTGTGATTGTCTGCTGTAGAGGTCTTAGAAGGATCATATATATGACAGCGTCGAATATTACTGTATTGTAATATTGTAATACTGTGAAATTCGCCATCCTAACCTTTCCAGTCAATCAGAAACAAACAGTTGATTCTTCACAATCGTTGCCTCGGCCATCCGCATTTATTCAATTTTGGCCTCAGAATCTCTCAGATATGTCGAGCAAGAAAACGGAAGGCTATGCCTTAATTTTTTGGGTTCGAGAGAAACGCAGTGATATTGTAGAACTGTCATCCCCATCGATTGATACCCATTTCATCCCCTAATCACCATTATTTTCAAAGAAAAACCGCGGACTACATGCCGACAAGGGCTAAAATCGTCGAGAATTTAGTCTCCAATCGCCCGCTCCCCACTTAAAAATTGATAACTTCTCCCCCAATTAATGGTAAGGGATGAAACCAAGGGCATTCGCTGGGGAATTAAATTTCCCGTCGATTGATACCCATTTAATCCCCTAATCGCCATTATTTTCAAAGAACAACCGCGGGCTACATGCCGACAAGGACTAAAATCTTGGAGATTTTAGTCTCCAATCGCCCGTTCCCCACTTAAAAATTGATTACTTCTCCCCCAGTAAATTTAAGGGATGAAAGCAAGGGCGATTGAAGGGGGATACTGATGGAATATATTTTATTTTTTACCCTGAAAAATTGTAGATTCCCAATGAAATACAAAAGGCCCTATGCTACTCCCAAGAGGTCCTCAAATCGGAAGCCGTGGTCAATTTCATTGGATAATAAACGAGGAAGACCATTCAATAGTCAATTCCAAATGGCGGTATACTCCGTTTATTGTTTTAATGAAGAGGAGCAGCGAGCAGGCCAATGCATAATCCCTTTGCAGCAACCCAGGTACTAATAGTGCTTCCTTCATTTTTGTCCTCAACAATGGTTGCCTCCTGTTGCAAACCTAGTTCAGAGGCGACCTTTGAAAAATTTCCGGAAAAATACATATTTTTCATGTTGTTCAAAAAGTTTCAAACCCTATTTTTTCTTAATCACGGTACAATCTAATTCTATCTTATTATGTAAGCTGTACATTTGTTTCCACTACTTATACTAATACGAAACATGTAATAACACTGTATGTGCATCCGTAATAGTGAGGAGTCGAAAATATATTAATTACTATAGTAATTTGATGATTGATCCAGTACTTGATAAATTAGTCATCGTGTATTTCACGTTTTCTCCGATTTATGGAAGAAAAAAAGAAATCTAGGATGTTTGCGGGAAATTACGATGCAAATAGCAGAAGTCTGATCATGCAACACAATTAAAAATTGCAATTTCCCTCGAATACTTCCTGACATAATTCTTCTACTTTTCTGTGTGTATAGCATGCTTAACCGAGTGTTGACTAATCCCCTTTTCTATTCCCACAATCTTCTATTGCATGTTTACACGTACGTATTCTGTAGAGAGAGAACTTCGAAAATGCTGAGAATATCCCTCCCTTCTATTACGAAAATTATGCAGCATGCTGAGACAGGTGAACCATTTTTGACCCCAGGGAAAGACAGGCATCGGACTGCACCCAAACTCACCATTAGTGATGAAGTCAAGGGCGAAATTCGCGATGTAATTTATGAGCATGCAGAGAAACGTAAGAGTAGAGAATTTGTAATGTTTGTGTGGTCCTATTGCAAAAGTTCGGTACTATTTTAACACAATAACTATACGAAAATTCGTCCCATTTCTTCTGAGGCATTTCAACTTTTCTAGAACGTATTTTACTTCTTTAAGGGGGAGAATATATTCAATGTTATAAAATACTTTATGTGCAAAGAGAATTCTCCTTCACGAACATTTCATTATAAAATAATCGTTTTCTTTTTCGGGGCTGGACATCAAACGAGTCAACGTTATCTTGGGAATGTAAGGATGAATGATATATTAACTTTTTTATGCAGGTGAACCATTGACCATCGAAAAGTTGCTGCAGGTCATTGCGTATGTTCCTCCTTTATTTATTAGTTGATCTTTTGAAATTTGAATGAGCACAGTAGTATCATAAACTTTATTTTCAAGATCGAAGGAAATCACTTTTACCGGAGGAAAAACGACGCTGAAAAAAGTCCTTCTTCAGATTGGGTTCACCTACTGTAAGCGTGATGGTACTAGCTACCTCAAAGAACAGCCATACATCGCTTACAGAAGGATCCAGTTCCTCAAAAAAATGAAGCATCTCATTGACGAAGGCAAGCCGATTGTCTACCGAGATGAGACTTGGACATATCGACGAGGAACGGGGAAGTCAAAAGAGTGGCAGGACAGTGATGTCCGGAGCCACACAGGTGAGGGTTTCCCCGCTTGGACGATAGGCTCAAACTTGGTGCAACCTCGGTTACCAAGCCTCGGGATTCCTAGTTTTGACCACGGTTGAACCTGTGGTAATTCCTAGGTAAAACCAAGTTTGGCGATTCCCTGTGAATTAAAGCTTGGCTACCAAGGCAATTCCTATCTTCATCCAAGCTTCGGTCTCCGAGCTTGAATTGATAAGTTAGAACCAAGCTCGGGCCAATATATTTTGGAAAAAATTAAATAATTTATATTATATAAAGATATAAATCCATATTTTTCATAAATAAATATATTATTTATTTATTTTATTTTCTTTAATTTTTTGCAAGTTCGAGAATTTCTAACTGGTTATTGTCGGAGGGCTTTGAGCTAAAACCGGAAAACTGTTAACATAATTCATGGAAAAAAATTAAGTTGATCGTGATGGTCAAAGAAAAAAAATTAAGTCAGAATTTAAATTGGAAGAATTATCAACTTTTGACAGTTTTGTTTGGCTATACTAATGCTTGGGTTGGGGGGAGCGAGCTGAACATATTTTTTTTCAAGTCAAACTTGGAAGTCGAGCTTGGGTGAAGGCTGATGACCAAATTAGGCTGAAGCTTGATCTCAAATTGGGTGACGCTTGGATCAAGGTTGGTCCAAGTCTGGACGCCGAACTTGATTCAAGCTTGGATCAAACTTGGGATCCAAGCTCGGACGGGCGTTACAAACCAAGGGCTAGCCAAGATTGTTCCAAGCTTGGAAATCAAGATCGAACCAGCCTAGCCTTGTCTCGGTCCAAGCTTGAACCAATGGTGAATTCCCACCTGGGCACTAATGAAAAAATCTCAGTCAGGAATGATTCGACTGGTGACCGGCACCTGATCTGTAATGCTGGCGGGAGGAGTGGTTTCGTTCCGGAATGCTCCCTATTCTACCGTACGGCTGTCAAACCAAGACCAGATGACGATTATCATGGTGACATGAATGGAGAACTATTCCAGAAATGGTTCAAGGAAAGACTTGTCCCCAACATCCGGGAGCCATCGATAATCGTCATGGACAATGCATCGTATCACTCCCAACGAGTAGGTCTATTTTTACAGCGCGCAAGATTTTGTAGGTAATGAAATAAAGGGATGAAACAGGTGTTGGTCGATGAAGAATTTGATTCTCCATAACCCCGAATAAGTTGAAGAGGGTGAGTCTGATCTTTAAGTTGCTCATAACTTTTCGATTCAGAATTCCATCCTCATCTTTGTTTCGAAGTTTAGACGTTGGGTTTTGAGACAACCTGTATGGATTGCTGCTTTTGTTACCGAGATTAAAGAATGCGACAATTTTGTTTATTTTCCGCTCCGTGTTTCCTTTGCAGGTACATGAAAATCCTACTCAAAAATGGACAATTGCCCAGATCCAGAAGTGGTTGGATGATCATAACATTCGTTATGAACCAGGGACTACCGAAAAGGAGTTACTGGTCATTGTTCAACTCAACAAGCGTGAAGTTCGTTACCAACTGGATGATTATGTTGCGAAATATACTGATCATGAGATTGTTCGTTTGCCTCCATACCATTCAATCTATAATCCGATTGAAATGGTTTGGTCACAAATGAAGCGATATTATGATAAGAATATTGGTCGCAACAATGATTATTCACACGAAATGGCTGAAACGATCTGGGCAGAGGCATTGGCATGCGTTTCTATACAGCAATGGGAAAACTATTGCCGTCATACTGAAACCAGAATCTTGGAGGACTATGCTCGAGAGATATCCGATGACTGTAATAGAGAAGCCTATCAGATCCAAATTGTTTGTGATGAGGATGACGCTGACAATGGTGATGACGATGGTGAAGATGGTGCTGACGGATATAATTTCACCGGAATGCAAGTGACCGTCGACTTTGATTCACGGATTCATAATTCAGCTTCTTTGGAGATGAATCTGGGATCGGTTCGTCGATCCTTGTTAACTGCGTTTGAATCGGAAATGGTATCTATTGAGGAATTCATTCAAAAAAAAAAAAATTGTGAGAGAAACATTCACGTGATTGTGATGAAAATTACTATTTCAGCTGGCAGATCCACCCCAAAGTGACGAAGACATGGTAGCAGGTCTTCAGATGGAAACTGATTTCGCAGACCATTCTGTATTACCAGCGATTCCTTCATCGGATTCGACAAATTGTTCGCCGAGGACTTTAGATCATGTGAGCTCGCGGAACCTCTCAGATTTTGAATAAAATTTCGGCCCTTGATGCCTATAACATAGTGAAATTTGGGAATACCAATTAAAGCGGAAGGGTGAAAATATTTGGTTTCAAGGAATCTCAAAAAGTCAATGAAGTCGTAATGGAATGCAGCAGGCCGTCAAGAGCCATCACGGATTCTGTGCTGGTACGAATACCAGATCCAGAAAAAGATCGAAGACCTCACTGGTCCTCATTGATGGACAGAAAAGGAGTTGTCGAATTGGCAACATCGATGAATGGAGTGTTACTTCACCAGTCTGCCAGATTTCACCAGGGCCACGAACGTTTTCCGGTAGAGCGCAGAAATTCCCAGTGCACAGCAAATGCCGTGGTGGCGATAACAGTGCTACTTGGATCCCAAGTTAATGTTACACGAGATCTTCTGGATCAGATCTTGATCGATGGTGACAGACTTTATGTCGACTCACGAACTGAGAGAAATATCGTCTATCAACATCTATCACCAGAAGATCTCCAAAACAGATTCACGGCATGTGGTCAGGCGTTTACCCTCGGTGTTTATTTCAATTCTCAGGGCTTTCTGTCTTCAGAACCTACCCTACACGAGATCACTGAAAGTATCTCGTCAAATGCCGCTGTTTATCAGCACGAACTTGAGCGTACAGGGTTTTTATATATTTCGGAAGGCAAAACGGTTGCGTATATCATTTCTCCACAAAATCCCAATTGGACTCGCCAATATTTTTATTTGTTCTGTGGTGACTATGTCGCCACTACACCCTGGCATTCCCCAATCCTGTCTAGACCTCCTAGACAAAAATTCTAAAAAAACCATTAGCCTAATTTACCTACCGGACCGACGCCATCCCTACCATAAAAACCTGGGGAATAACCCAGAACTGTCCCAGCGAAGAACCCGACCTTCCTGTGCACTTAGCCGGCATCACGACGTCACGTGTCGTGAATACGATGCCGAGCCCATCGCAGTCGAGATCCCTAGTATCCCCTCTCCTGTTTCCCAAACATTCGCACGCCCACACTTTCCGCACATTTTTCCACACTCAACACTCACTCACCAGCCAGTACTTGGACACATCATACAGTTACACATCACGGAGACCATCGAGAGGACAAGCCACGCTTAAGGCCAACTCTCACCCTTGTACAATAGTGTTTAAAAAATAAACATTTGTTCACATCCCGACTCGGCGTTATCCTTCACCTGCTCACCACCACAAATTGGTGACCCCGACGTGATTCAGCGGAAGTTCGTGGACACTGAGCACCAGCAGACGCTACATGGTCGTGGAACGAGACCGGCCACTACAGCAGGGAGCACCATCCGACGACTGTACCTCACCACCATCGCAGGCCATGTTGTCCCCACAACAACAACAGAACCTGATGGAGGGCATGGCCCAAATGAGCCGAGTAGCCGTACAGCTAGGAGAGTTCACACCGGAGGACCCTGAACTCTTCTTTAGCATCGCCGACCGGAGCTTCCACGCAGCCGGGATCACTTCCGAATGGACAAAATTGGGACACATTTGCGGTAAGCTCTCCAGGTCGAGGCACTCCAATGACGTGAGGGATATCATCCTCAACCCTCCGTCGGACAACCCCTACACCCACTTGAAGACGGAGCTGATTAAACGCCTGAGCTCCTCCCAGAAGGAGAAGACGAGGAAGCTCCTAGAAGGCGCAGAAATGGGAGACTTGAAACCGTCTCAGTTTCTGCGCCACCTAAAAAACCTGGCGGGACCAAGCATCCCGGAGGACACCCTCCGGACACTGTGGGTCACGCGCCTGCCAGCCGACGTCCAGGTGTGATTGGCCATCCAGCGCAAGGCCTCCATCGATGACGCTGCAGATCTGGCCGACAAAACCATCCAGATCCTAAGGCCAAGGATCCCACCTGCTGCTCCGCAGGTCGCTGAGGCAGCGGCGCACAGCATTGAGGCGCTCCTGAGCCTCAAGCTGTCCCAGATGGCCCTCGACCTCGAGAAAAAATTCGGCGTCCTACAGTCGGAAATTGAGAGCCTGAAGCGGTCCAGCAGAGGAGACGGAGGATCCCCCCGCGGCCGCAACTTCAGGCGAGAGAGGTCTAGGTCGCGCTCCACCCACCGGCTGCAGGAAACCGACCGGCTCTGCTGGTATCACTGGAGATTCGGCCCCGACGCCCGGCAGTGCACGAAACCCTGCAGCTTCACCGCCCCGGCATCGGGCAGTCACTAATGGTGGCTAGTGACTCTGCCCCAACGACGCGCTGCCTCTTCATCACCGATCAGGACACTAAGGTGCGGTTCCTGATCGACACTGGAGCCGATTTGTGTGTGTTCCCACGACGTCTAGTGCGTGGGCCGCAACGCAGGTCATCCTACGAGCTCTCGGCGGCGAACGGCAGCACCATTGCGACGTACGGGACGGTCTCCATGGATCTCAACCTGAAGCTGCGGCGAGCATTCCCGTGGAGCTTCGTCATCGCCGACGTCTCCAAACCCATCATCGGAGCAGACTTCTTGTTCCACTACGGACTCTTGGTGGACCTCCGCAACGGCAGACTCGTGGACTCCATTACCTCACTCACCTCACCCGGGCAAGTCGAAATAGTCAATTTACCAAGTATTAAAACAGTTACAGGTAGTTCACAGTACCACGAGCTCCTTCAACAGTTTCCCGACCTCACCAGGCCCGATGGAACCAGGAAACCTCTGCGCCATGACACCAAGCATCACATCCAGACCACACCAGGACCTCCAGTCGCCTGCAAACCACGACGTTTGGCCCCAGACCACCTGGCCGATGCCAAAAGAGAATTCAGCGCCATGGTGCAACGAAGTACAGCCCGACCCTCGAATAGCCCATGGTCTTCACCTCTCCACATGGCCAAGAAGAAGACGGATGACTGGAGACCATGCGGAGACTACCGTGCGCTCAACGCTCGCACCGTTCCAGACCGCTACCCAGTGCGACACATCCAGGACTTCGCGCAGCCACTCCGAGGCAAAGAGATCTTTTCGACGATCGACCTGGTTCGGGCGTACCACCAAATACCGGTCGCCGAGGCGGACATCCCGAAGACAGCAATCACCACACCATTCGGTATGTACGAGTTCCCCTACATGTCTTTCGGTCTTCGCAACGCCGCCCAGACCTTTCAATGCTTCATTGACGAGGTACTACGGGACCTGGACTTTTGCTACGCGTACATCGCCGACATCCTGATAGCGTCCGAAACCCCAGAGCAACACCGGCAGCATCTGAGGATCTTATTCGAACGCCTCCAGTTCTACGGCCTCCTCATCAACCCACAGAAATGTATGTTTGGCCAACCAGAAGTGGAGTTCCTGGGCTACCTGGTGTCCAAGGAGGGCACACGTCCATTGCCGAAAAAAGTCCAAGCCATCCTGGACTATCCAGCACCAACAACGGCGAAGCAGCTCCGACAGTTCTTGGGTATGTTAAATTTTTATCGTAGATTTATACCTAGGACTGCACAGGACCAGGCACCGCTCAACGGACTCCTGGTGGGCAACACCAAGGGTAGAACTCCCATCAGATGGACCCAAGAAGCCCACACGGCTTTCACCACCTGCAAGGCCAGACTAGCAGACGCAGCACTCCTGGCCCACCCCAAGGCCGACGCCAACCTCGCGCTCATCTGCGACGCCTCCAACCACACCGTTGGTGCAGCATTGCAGCAACGAGTCAACGGGGACTGGGAACCATTGGCTTTCTTCTCGAAGAAGCTCAGTCCAGCGCAAGCAAAGTGGAGCGCATTTGACCGTGAGCTCCTGGCAATCTACCTTGTCATCAAACACTTCAGACACATGGTAGAGACCAGGACCTTCACGATCGTCAGGGACCACAAACCGATCACGTTTGCATTCCGACAGAAACCGGACAAGGCTTCACCCAGGCAGGCACGCCACTTGGATTTCATCTGGCAATTCTCCACCGACATCCAACACGTGTCCCTCAAGGACACCGTCGTCGCGGACGCACTGTCCCGCATCGACGCAGTTTCGTCACCACTGGACTACACCGCCCTGGCGTCATCACAGCAGGCCGATGACACAATGAAGACATATCTACGCTCAGGATCAGGCTTGCAACTCAAGCGAGTCCAGATCCCAGGAGCAGGCGTAGCTGTCTTCTGCGACACGTCATCACCATCACCAAGACCATACCTGACACCTCCATACCGCCGAGCAGCCTTCAACAACATCCACAACCTGGCTCACCCTGGAATCAACGCCTCGGTCAAACTCGTGACTCAACGTTACGTTTGGCCGTCCGTAAAAGCAGACTGCCGCGAGCGGGCTAGCGCCTGCATCCAGTGCCAACAAGCCAAAATCAGCAGACATGTCTCGGCGCCAGTGGGAACATTCGCTTCACCATCTACGAGGTTCGAACACGTCCACATGGACTTGGTCATCCTTTCCCCCTCCGAAGGCCATCGATACTGTCTTACCTGCATCGACAGATTCTCCAGATGGCCAGAAGCATTCCCACTCGAGGACCAGGAGGCAGCCACAGTAGCTAGAGCCTGCTACGAGGGATGGATATGCCGCTTCGGTGTCCCTCTGCGCATTACCACGGACCAAGGCCGGCAGTTCGAGTCGTACCTGTTCAAACACCTCAATAATTTGGCAGGCACGACCCACCTGAGAACAACTGCCTATCACCCAGCAGCCAACGGCATGGTCGAGCGGTTCCACCGCCAACTCAAAGCAGCCATCAAGTGCCACGAGAACACCACGTGGACTGAGGTACTTCCTACGGTTCTCTTAAGGATCCGAGCAGCATGGAAAGAGGACCTCCAAGCATCAGCAGCCGACCTGGCATACGGCGAGCCATTACGCCTAACTGAAGAGTTCCTGGCCCCTCGAGCAGTCAGCCACCAAGATGACCCGGCGGACTACATCAAGAAGCTCCGCCAGCACTTCGCCGACTTGCGCCCTGCCAAGGTCAAAAGACATGGAGCTCACAAAACCTTTGTGTTCAAAGACCTAGCCACAGCAGAGCAAGTCTTCGTCCGTCACGACGCACCGAAAGGACCACTCCAGATGCCGTACCAAGGACCATACAGAGTCATCCGCCGCAACACGAAGACGTTCATCATCCACATCAAGGGCAAGGACGTGAACGTCTCCATCGACAGGCTGAAACCGGGTTACATCATCGCTGATGATGAGCCAGGTGTCCAGCACTCCAAACCGAGCACAGCAGCACCGGAGCCTGATCAACCACAGCAGGTTGACCCACCACCACCAGCGACACCACCGACAACGCGCTCAGGAAGACGCGTCAGATTCGCAGAACGCTATCAGGCCGGATTTGCATAAATCCTCATTAATACATACACACATCCACACCACACACATCCTCATCGTGATCCAAATCACTGGCAGGGGGGTACTGTGGTGACTATGTCGCCACTACACCCTGGCATTCCCCAATCCTGTCTAGACCTCCTAGACAAAAATTCTAAAAAAACCATTAGCCTAATTACCTACCGGACCGACGCCATCCCTACCATAAAAACCTGGGGAATAGCCCAGAACTGTCCCAGCGAAGAACCCAACCTTCCTGCGCACTTAGCCGGCATCACGACGTTACGTGTCGTGAATACGATACCGAGCCAATCACAGACTCGAACACTCGCGGGTCCCCGCAATTTCTATCTAGTTATCCACATCGCCATTAAATTTCACCGGTTTCTTCAATTTCTTTCAACGATACTGTCAGATCATTTTTCATGACTTTTTCTTAATGTTGTTCACAGTAAAAAAAGAAGTCCTAGAAGAGATTAACGTTGACCACGAAGGAAAAATTATAGAGCATGATAAAAAATTTTTCTCTACACAAGTTCTGAATAAGAAAAAGGAACTTGACTTGACAAAAAAAAAGTAAAGCTAGCATTGCACAGACTAAAAAGAATCGATCCATGGATATCAGCGAACAAAAATACCTGATGAACATTGCCCTCAGTAAGCCACAAACACCCAACCCAAGTGGCAGACCATCAGCAAGCCTTACCCTCCGTCGCAGTCCTCGATTTAGTCCCAATTCCACTCATGAAGACGAGGCTCCTGGAATTCGTCAAAGAAAAGAGCCACGACCGAGTACTTCAATGATTAATAAGCCACAAATGTCAGAATCAAGTGATGACTCAGAATCGGAAGAATCAGATGGAGATGGACTGATTACGGGCCCGATAATGGAGGAAGATTCTCTCGCAGGTGCCTTAGTTCCGAAGGAAGGTAAGTCAATGACGATACAGCGGGACTCAAAGATGTGTGGACCCGCGGGGAAGTCCCTTCTTATATGAATCCAAACCATGAAGGAAATGGTGGGGTAAATGCACCAAGTGTCCTGTCTTTCTTAAAGTTACTCATATATTTTTTTACCATATTAATTGCATTGGAATATTTTTCAAAAATAGTTTAAATTTGGAACTTTTCCTCAAGTCCTCTTTGGTCTGAATTGTCGAAAATTTTACAGTGAATGTGACTATTCAAGCTCAAAAAATCTCAATTGAATGCCTTATTTTAGAAAAGAAAAATAAATACAGAAAATGTCTTAAAATTATTAAAATATTGCAATTCATGCAACTCATAACCATTGTTATCCCTATCTTTTAAATCGTTGCAAAATTAAATCTTACTAGTTTTTTGTGAAAAAAAATCTTATGAAACTGATAGACAATTTTTTTTATGAAATTTTCCCTGCGTAATTTGATTAAAAATTTGACGAACGAAAAGCGGTAATTTGAAAAAAAATCATGAATGATGTGAATCGAGATTGATTTAAGATTAACGGCAATTATCATAATTTTCTTTAACAGTAACTTTAAGAGATATCCATTTCCAACGGAAGCTTCTGACAGCCATGGAGAAACGATTCAGAACGGATGCAGGAAAGTCTACGAATGCTCAAGTGTTTACTGATTTTGAGGTGATTTCTTTTTAGATTCTAGCAAGTAGAGTGCTCTCCCCATGAGTCGATAGTGAGCTGTTTAAAGTTATTGAACATTATAATACTTATCTATTCGCAAATTTTCAGATCCCAGATCAATTCACACAGCCAGGAAAAAACAAGGTATTATTGACAGTGATTGCAAATGATCACTTCTCTTCATCTCTACTAATTTTTTTACAAAAATTTGCAGGTGGAAACAGCTCCAGGATCGTAAATATATTTTCCACAATATCTAAAATATAACATCGAACTTAAGTGCCTTGATTCAAAAACTGGTTCATTCGATTGGAATGAAGCTCTGAAGGCTGCAATGTTGGAAATCTATGGTGATCGAATAGCAGACTTCTCTGCTAAAGGAACGAGGTTGGGGTCGAGGCCGAAAATATCCGAAAGAGTTTATGATGCTGTATACGGTAAGTAAAAAAAATACCGCCAAAATTCAAACGTAAGTAATTGTCGATGAGTTATTGGGATCTCCGGCAGGGGACTACGCGCTCTAGCGGTTGAAACCGTGTACTAGTAAGAGAGAGTTGATGTCTGTCATTTGACTGGGCGAGCAAGTAGTTCAAATTATTCCACCACAACTATCATTTATTTAAACGTGAATTTTTATTATAGTGATATTTTTGCATTATCTCATTAAATTTTCTTGATTGAACATTATATTGTATTAATAATGGAGTTTCCTGAAAAACGCAATAAAAGTAAAACCTTTTGTTGCGTGTATGGATGTTACAGCAAAGCCTGTCGTGATCCAAAAATCCGTTTTTACACTTTTCCTCGTGAAAAAGTTGACTTTGTGAAAATCATAACTAAATTTGATGAAGAGGAAATGATTGACAGACGTCAGGCTCGGATCAAAGTGTTAAGAATAGGGAAGAAAGTGTCGAAATACATGAAAGTTTGTTCTCTACATTTCATTGAAGATGACTTCATATTACCATGTGAATAGATAATTATTTTCATTAAATTTAATTGAATTTTCAGTGAACTCAAAAATTGAAGAATTAAAGATAATATTAGATTACCGATTTTTCAATTACAGTCAGAACTAAACAGCATAACACAATACTGCTTCGCCTGAAAAAAACAAGTGTTCCCCCAATTTGCCTCCTCAACCTATCACAACATCTCAAAATACTGCCAATGCACCGCATAACAGTGCCCGAGCAGAATGGAGACGTCAAAGATCAATACACAAACGATCTCCGACGGATACCAATTATGAAGAATTGATTAAAAAAAGGGATGCCGCGGGAAATACTGAAGGAGCAAGAGGAGAAGATGACACGCCGATCGGTGAATTTCAGTCAAATGAAATACCATCATTGCGTCCAAAAAATTTAAAGAACACGGGAACACAAGTTGATGGGAGTCTCAGTGATGCAGCAACACAGGCCCCAAAGAATTATTCAGAAATAGGAGTTTAAGTCCGGAGTGATTTAGTCATGTTGAAATTCATAAATTTTTTTACAGACGATGCTGAGTTAAGTACTCTTACAGGAATTCATAGTTTTGAATTGCTGAATACTATTGAAGAATTGGTGAAAACGATAGATGGAGTATCATGTGCAAGTACCACATTACCTCTCAGAGAAACCATAATCATGACTTTTATGAAATTCAAACAGAACTCGTCGTATACTATGTTGGCACTTCTTTTTCGTTGTTCTATTGACACTTGCAAGCAGAGAATTGTAAAAATGATCGATCTACTGGATAGGTGTTTAAAACCGAGCATCGCTTGGCCAAGTAAAGAAAATATCTTGCAAAATTTACCATTGTCTTTCAAAGGTTTAGAAAACGTTCGAGTAGTAGTAGATTGCACGGAAATAAAAATACAAAAGCCATCTAAATTGTGTTGCCAAATACAGAGTTATTCCTATTATAAAACTTCTTATACAATCAAATTCATGACTGGTGTGACACCAGCTGGATTAATCTCTTTTGTAAGTAAAGCTTACGGTGGACGTGTTTCTGATAATATGATTTTGCAACAAAGTGGAATTTTGAAGAAAATGGACAAAAATGATATTGTAATGGCTGACAAGGGCTTCACTGTCGAAGATCTGTGCAAGAAAAACGATGTGACACTTCTCACGCCTTTTTTTCTTAGAAACAAGGAGCAGTTTACCAAAACCGAGGCACTAACTAATCGTAGGATTGCTAAGGCACGAGTCCATGTGGAGCGAGTCAATCAGAGGTTGAAGACTTTCGCTGTACTGGGGAACACCATGCCAATTTGCCTACTAAGCAAAGTTGAAGAAATTTTCAATATTATCTGTGGGATTGTGAACTTGAGCTTTCCTATTCTTAAGAACGATAAGTTTTGTACGTAGAAAGATAGTTAATAAATTGACATATTTCAACTTAACATAATTTATTGCAAATGATTTTTTTGGTAAAGAATTACTGTATCAACAGGTAGGTTTACATAAAGCTGACCATCATAAACAAAATCTTTAAGGTCGTCATTCTTCGTCTCTGTTTGTACTTTTTTTGTGAGATGCATAATGAATCATTTTATCAAAATAGAGTTTTTTAAAGAATACAGCAGCTTTGTGGAATATTCAGGTTGAAATTTGATAGGAAATGAAATGAAAGCATCATCAAATGGAGTATAAATGATGAATTCCGTGACCGGCAAATTCTACACAGCCATACCCATTTGTACTTGTGCAAAGTATGTATGAGACTCTTTCAGGGTAAATTTGTCGCCTTTTTTGACTAACCATTTGATAGAGTTAATCACTTCACTTAATTTATTCTTTTTACCAGAATAAGGACATTTGATTTCAATCAATTTAACCGGCTTATTCTCATCAAAAATAATCCCATCGGGGGAATACCTAAGACATGAGTTCTCACATGAAACAATCAAACCAGTTTCGACAATTTTTAGTGGTAGAATTGTTTTTTCATAAGCTTTGCGTGCCAAAATTTCATTGCCTAAGCCGTGCTTTATGTAGCAATTATGGAATGATTTAGGATAGAAATAATTTATTGCTTTTTTCTTCCAATCTGGATTCTTATTATTTCGATATGTGAATATGCTATACGCAACACTCCCAGTTATTCGAAATTGTCGTTCCTCTAGCCACACTGAATAATATTGCTTGCTTTCAATAAAAATCGCGTAGACATTCTTCTCAAGTCGACAAATAAATTTTGTGCAACATTCTCTCAGAGGATCAATCTCCAATTTCTTCAGATCATGTAGAAATTGCCATGCCTGTTGATTGTTGAATATAGCTTGAATTGTTGAAGGATCAATTATTGATTCATTACTATTAATCACCTCGAAAGTTTCATGCCTCCCACACCTGAGAATAAAAGAAAACCAGAAAGAAAAAAAAATTTAGAGAAAGTATCCCGTTTAAAAACTGACAGAAAAATATTAGTTTCATTTTTCGTTTATTTTATAGTAGGTTGATTACACTATTCATCAAATAATACACTCATGATTCCATATTTAAATTAATAAAGTCTAAAAATATTGATTAAGAATAGAATTTATCAACGAGAAAAGGCTCATAATTGAATTGATGGTAACTATTTTTTATCTTTTTTAGATAAATATTTAGCGTCAATGATTGTAAAAAAAGTTAAAAATCATGGCGAATGAATCTAAAAATATCCAAAAATTAATCATGGTAAATAAAATTAGTTCTAATACATGTGTAGTGCCAATGCTGACTTGGGAAGCTTCCTCGCCATGATTGTTCTCAACAAATCCTCTTGGCTCGTTGACAACTCTGATTTTCCTCCTTCGACAACATTAGGTTCATTATCTACTCTGGTTTTTCGTCGGTTTTGAGCTTGCAGATCTTTTTCTCTTCAATGAGGATGCGTGGGGTGCATTCCAAAGGCATTTTTTGTCAGTGCAGGTGATAGTTTTTAAACGCTCCAGATCATTCCTTAAATGAAGGAATAAAAATTGAAAATTACTGTTGTGATGATATTTTTTTTTAGATTTAAAATGTTATAAAATTTAACGTTTGGGCAATAGTAAAATGCCATGTAAACTTACCTACTACAATACAATAGCACTGCTACGACATGCTTGCAAACACCACTCAGCCCAGCTTTACAGGAACATTCCATACCAATAATTCTTCCATCTTTAAGTATTTCACCAATATCTCAAGTGGATTACTTTTTAATTGAGAAGTTTGTAGACAAAAAGCAAGAATTTTATAGCTTTCACAGTCACTGGAGTTATTTTCCACTTGTCCACATTGAATTATGAAATCTGCATTAAGCAGATCTTCTCCACCACGGAAACTCTTAGCTCTGGGATTTGTATCAGCAAATCTACAAATTTCTTGCGTGCTAACTCTCCTTTTGAACCGATTCAATTAACTATTTCACCATATAAAAATAAAGAACAGCATTAGGTCAACTGGCTCTTCGACTCTCTTTCGATAGTTCTTTAGTTTCACCGCGAGGCGGCCAACATTAAGCCACGTCTCGGTCGGAGATCCCAATAGATTTTCAATTCATCACTGAATTGTTTCGGGATGTAATAATTATATAGAAGGATATCAACTCAGCGCTCAGAGTCAGCAAAAAATTCCAAGAAAAAAGTATCTATGAATCATTAGTCATCAAAATTAAGACCTGCTCAATATTTGATTTGGCGCGATATTTTCCCATTCACAGTTTGTCATATTATCAAGCTATCATCAAGAACGTTTTTCACCTGATAAAGTTATCCACAAAAATAGACTCTGATATTTTTCGCCCATGCATTGATCATCGCCAATAATGCATTAATGTACAAATATATGGCGCAAATTATTCTGAAAAATTACCTTTGGTTAATCCGTTTGGAATAAGATTGATTTCGAGAAAAAACTAGGGTGATCTCTTGAGTGTTCGAAAATCTCAATGCCTCTTTATACTTTTCTCTCTTTTTTACTAGTAATCAGAATGATCTTCTGAAGAATAATTCTTTGCAGATGCTGTCATTCGCTTGACTAATTTCATTTCTTATTGATTACATAATCGAGTGCGTCACGATTTATTAGCTCGGTTGATAAATCAATCGCTTGATTGATAGATTTTTTTTTAGAATTGCAGTTATTATTAAAGTTGAAATATCTCATAGATGGTTAATTTTTCTGAAAAATGTTTAAGTTATCTTCGTTAATTTTTATAACTGTCACATCGTGCCATTCAATGCCGAAATCCAAGATCTTCCAATTTGATGTAATAATATCCTTACAGGGTGGCTCAGCAGGAATGAAAATTTGAAGGAGCCTTTAAATGAGAAAGTTTATCTGAAAACCATCAACAGCTTCTCATCCAATAAGAGAAAGTATCACATGAAGAGAAAAAAGGAAGAGATTACGAAGACCAAAGGAAGTGCTGGAGGGAGAAAACGCCGGGCTCCCGATGCCGATGCTGATGTCGTGAAACTCTCGGATGAGGTCGATGAAGAGCCGCAAGGAGATGCAACTGCAGGCTCAGAGCATACTCACTCTTCAAATTTACACTCGAGTCCTTCAAAACGCCAGAGAATGAGTAATGAGAATAAAGAGAACTCTCTGATTATTACCGATGATCCTACTGATGACACGAAGATTACTGCAGCCAGACCCATAAAGCATTGATCAACACCACGTCCTGCATCAACTCCAGCACCACCGACTTATCCAATATTACCAACTAATCAGCACTCTTCAAACCAAATGCTTTGGTCGAATACTGAAACCCCTCCCCCCGCCTCAGCAGTCCACAGCCTCAATATCATCAACAGTGGTTTTCAGATTACCCTCAGATGCACTTCAACCCCCAAAGCTCCAAAGGATATCCATCAGCAGACTCATATTGGCCAGGAAGTCAGTTCAACCCTCACATGTTTCAACAAAGTAACATGAACGGACCAGGATTTGACCATATTACAAACGTGCGTGGTAATTACGCCTACCATCAACAGATGCTGACCTTGACTCCTCTTCAAAACATGCCTGCAACCTATCCTCAAGCCTCCAACACATCAGTTCCCTTCGAGTCCGGAAATCAGCAGAGTGCAATATACAGGGTGTCCCAGAATTGCACGTCCAGACTTTAAACTTAAGTTGGGGGTGAAATTCTGGATCGAAAAGTCCTGAGCGACTTTTTGATCAGACGCACCCTCTTCAACTTATTCAGGGTTGAAGTTGGACGAATCCGGAGCGTGAAATACCCGGTCGCAGGACGGTGAGGAAAACGTTCGAGTGTGGTGGTGTCCCCACCATACGGTACTACTCCCCTGCGGTGGCAGAAAGAGATGACTGGCGGCGGTGGGTAAGAGGAAGGGGAGGGAAATGAAAAAAATAAACACCAAAAAAAAAATCATCAGCGATTGTTTATCTTTTTTCTCCTTCGCTGAAAGAAAAAATCAAAAGCTCATACAGGGCCAATGGGGCTTTAGAAAATTAAATCGTCGGGTTTTTTTTTCCAGCGCTGTAATTTTCAACGCTGTTTGTTTCTCCTTTTCGATTAGATTAAGAGATTTAATGGGCCTCAATCGATGGGGAATTTATTCCTCCATCGAATGCCCTTGGTTTCATCCCTTAGCATTAATTAGGGCAGGAGTAAATAATTTTTATGTAGCGGGCGGGTGTTCATTTTTTTCATTTCCCTCCCCTTCCTCTTACCCACCGCCGCCTGTCATCTCTTTCTGCAGCCGCAGGGGAGTAGTACGGTATGGTGGGGACACCACCACACTCGTATGTTTTCCTCACCGTCGTGCGACCGGGTATTCCACGCCCCTGATTCGTCCAACTTCAACCCTGAATAAGTTGAAGAGGGTGCGTCTGATCAAAAAGTCGTTCAGGACTTTTCGATCCAGAATTTCACCACCAACTTAAGTTTAAAGTCTGGACGTGCAATTCTGGGACACCCTGTATGCATAATCTGCAATTTTGCCAATTCCGAACTCGGAACAGGTTCTACCACCACCACCAAGTACAGAACCTTCTACTCTACGATAATATAATAATATTTTCACTGTTCAGGGCCTCACTTACAACAATACGTGAACTATCGAACCCATCACTCGATCTCTAGCTACATACTTTCTCCTATGTAAGAATGCTTTGTCCACTAACTTTAACTTTCTATCACATTTGTAGAGTTCATCAGAAGAAGAAAAAATTTTGCAATAATTAGCTGATCGATTTTTTATTAATTATAACTGGGCGCAAAAGAAAAAAAGTAGCGAAGGAAGGGTGGAAAGGGAGTGACGATGAGGGCAGAAAGGGGGAAAGGGGAAGGTAATTGCCCCTACAACCTAAGTTGAAAGAACGTCAGGGATACGTCGAAGATCAACTTACATTCAACGTAAAATCCGGAATAAATGGAAATTAGTGAAGATATGCACGTTGAAAGTAAGTTGATTCGTGAATTGAGCATGTACAGTGGTGAACATGATTTCAACGTCGCAAACTGGCCCGTGGACGTTAGAACCAAGTTGAAAACCTCGGTGAAATTTTGACTCGGGTCATTACCGGCCGCAGGCCAACTCTGCGTTACCCTAGCGCCTGGGGCGCTACGCTCCCGTCGGTCGCCATGCGCCGACATGTCGCTTAGAAACAGTCTCTACGCAGGCATCGCCGATATAACCACGTGTTGCTGCTGTGAAGTGAATCACTGTTAAACTAGTATATAGTGATAATTAGTTAATTAGTTGCGATCGGACCATCACCCAGAGGACATCCGATCCCTAGGACAACCCATTGAGGACCAACCGAAGCCGAATCGACCCTCTATTCGAGAGATAGTCTACAGGGTGTAGATCAGGTAGAAGCGAAAAGTGAATAGGCCTGTTTTGGGGGTGATTCTGAGCAGAAAAGTCCTTTTCTACTTTTCTATCGGACGCACCCCTGCAGAGATATGGGGGTGAAAAGAACGGCCAATGGGGCGCGAGCATTGCGCGGCTCTCCGTCCGTGTGCCGCGGGTAAGCAGTGTGCGTGCTTCCCTTTCTCCTCGGGCGGACGTTCCATTCCACTAGTGAGTAAGAGAGAGAGAGAGAGAGGGGGAAAGATATTTCATGACAATCCTTTCGGGGGGGGGGAGCGCTAGGATGATTAAAAACCGATTATTATTTACCTTAGTATTATTTATTAAAAGACAAGATTCTGAAAACCGCGGGCATCACCCTTGGCGTTCCAAAGCTAATTATTTAAATGTTAATTATCTCATTATGCAATAGCCCTACAGTGTTTTGTCAAAAGATCTTGTTTAGAATTAAGATAAACTCGGGCGGTTTCAACGAAAAATAATTATCGAAAAACTCCGGCAATGATCGTGACCTGTCGGTCAACGGCCACCAGCCGAAGTCTATCACTCATCTTTGAAAAATCACCCCACTCACCTAGAGTCTATCATCGACCTTCACCGCGAAAAGTTCGCTATCGAAACTCACCGTGAAATCAACTAAATTGTACATCAACATAATTTAACTGTACATCACCTAATCAACTTGTAAAGACTGTAATAACCCGCATTGAAATTGACCACGCGTTTTAATAAATTAACAAATCGTTGTGTGTGATAATTTCCGCGAGTTAAATTCTTTACACGATCAACCAGTTTCCCTGAAATCTCCGGATCCACCCTACACAACTGTTCCCTCAACAAACATGTTCCGTGGCGGAATATTTTTTCTGTAACTCTATTCTTATTATTAATTTTTCTCAATATGCAAATACTGTAATAATGTCCAGATGCAGCGATAATAAACCACACTATCGCTAAATCTAAAATTTTTAGTTTATTTGCCGAAATGGGGAATTCCCAAATCTATTAAACGCTTTTAGTATTTATTGCGCTAATTCCCACCATTTACTTGGGTCGTTCATATTTAGGAGGGTCAATCATGTAGCGCAGACCCTACGGCCCAAACAAGGCCCGACCATCCACCTTCATTTTATGGCCATACTTCTCCCACTCTATTCAAGAATTTATGTGCAAAAGCACATTTAATAGTTAGTTCAATTTTAGTCTCCAACGTTATAACAACGGAACGAATCGGTCGCTATTTCAGTCTTAATCGAAGCACTGTAAATAGTCCGGTTATTGAATTCAAATTCCTCACCTTTAAATCAACCATCACTGTAAGACGATAAGGTTGTGAAAGTGTCTTTTGTGTTTTTTCCTTATAAATAAATAAAATTGTCACATAATAAAAACGACTTGTGCTTATTTTAAAGGTAACATAATCCAACCGTTTGATTCTTCATCCAAGAACAAACATTTTATTGGTCCTTCGAGCCGGATATTAAATCGCGAGTGAATACCTTTTGACTTTGAACTGGTCGTGGATAAAACCAGTGTACCGCAGTGAAGTGATTATCGTGTACTCTTCGACGTAACTGTGAATCCCGATATCGCAATTAACATTTAAAATCATCGTGAATAACACCAGTGCAGTGTAGTGGCATCCATTCGCGTACACACCTGTGAATTCCGATTCAACAATCATGTCTGAATTATCCGCACTCAGACGCCAACGTGGCCACATTGTTGGTACCATCACGCATCTCAAAAATGCAATCGCCAATTACAAGAATCTAGCAGCTGAACTTCAGGTTCCAGAAAAATTGCACATCGCCGCGGAAGCTCTCAAAACCAAATTTGTGAAGTTTGACGACCTCCAAGAGCAACTGGAAATTCTGGATGAATCAGAAATACCGAAAAGATTGGAAATCGAGGGTCAATATTACGAAGTTCTCGGAGAAGCAACATCCATCATATCTCCTTTGCCCAGATTCAAGAATATCAGAGATCATCAATCGGAGATTCCAGCAAGTAGTTCAGCCGCAGATTCAACCGCATCACTTCTTGCCCTCATGCGGTTGCCGGAGCTGGAAATTGTGAAATTTGATGGCGAATATGAAAACTATCGACCATTTATTGACACATTCATGTCTGGGATCAATAGCTATCCACAACTATCGAAGGTACACAAACTTCAATACTTCCGCAGCCTTCTTGTTGGGAAAGCTGCAAAGGTCATCGAAGCTCTTCCCAACACAGAAAACAATTATGAAACCGCTTTGGAGATGATTGATAAAAAATACAACTGCGAACGGAAAATCCTCTCCAGACACTGGTGGGCACTTCAAGACCTTCCAGTCATCACAAAGGAAACGCCGGAAATTCTTGGAAATTTTGTGGACACCATCAATCAGCATGTTCGTTCATTGAAGAACCTTAAGCAACCCGTGGAACATTGGGATTTGCCTCTCATCTGTTTGATTCAGTCGAAAATTAGCCCAGAGTTATTTACTCTGTGGGAGCTGAAAATCAAAGACTCCAAGCTGCCCACGTATACCAGCCTGTTGGAATTCTTGGAGAATCGCTCCCAATGCTCAGCACGAATCATGCCAACAATAAACATGGAACGTTCCAGCCACTGCAAACGCGGAAGACAAGCGTTCCTTTCTTCAGAAATAAGCTGTGTCATGTGCAAGGACCATCATAAGGTTGCAAAATGCCCGAAGTTCAAGATACTTTCACCTGAGGAACGCTATAAGGTAATAAAGCAAGCAACTTTATGCATTAACTGTTTCGGTGCTAATCATAACCAGAAGCAGTGTATCTCACGTTTCGATTGCAATCACTGCCACGAACGTCATCATACGCTCCTCCATTTCAACGATCGATCTGTACCCGGGACTTCAACGACCAAGCTCCGTTTAAAGCCTCCAGCCAAGCCCTCGACTCAGTTATCTTCGCAAGAACTCGCATGACTACAAGGGGATCATAGCATCAACACAATCAGAGGTCAGTCTTTCATTATTAATACTTCCACCTGTGATTTGATGGTAACGGCACAATTGAAAGTACTTGATCATTCGCATCATCCGAAGAGGTGTCGCGCTCTTTTGGATACTTGCTCCACCAGCAACTTCATGACGGAACATCTGGCCAATTCCTTGAAACTACCGAAAAGAGAATTTATTGTCCCAATTGGTGCGTTGAATTCAATGAACACTTCAACGAAACACCTGGTCACGGCAACTATATGTTCGCGGATTACCAACTTCAAGAAGACATTGGACTTCCTGACAGTTCCCAACATCTCATCTGTAGTTCCGGACCAACATCTTGATCACCACAGCATCAATATACCAGCCAACCTCCCATTAGCAGACCCGGAATTTTATCAACCTGGACAAATCGACATGCTCTTAGGTTGTGGTATAACGCTCTCAATGCTTGGTACAGCAAAGCTACGGTTATCTTCCAAGGATCAACCAGATTTATATTTGATGAGATCATCGCTCGGTTGGATCATCGGTGGAGAGGCTCCCGTTCGACAATCACCGGTTCTCTTCACATGTCATCTCACAAATACTGCAGATCTACAGCTCGATCTGACAAGGTTCTGGGAGACTGAAGAAGCTACATTGGAACCAAAACCCATTGAGAATGCTTGCGAAGAACATTTTTCCGCTAACTTCTCAAGAGAACCCAGTGGCAGATACGTTGTGGCGCTCCCGTTCAATGAGAAGATTGACAAGCTGGGAGAATCTCGCTCGCGAGCTTATCATCGTTTCAAGGCCTGCGAACGGAAATTACTCCAGAATCCGGAGCTTAAACTTCAATATGATGCAGTTCTCCAAGAATACCTCGATCTTGGGCATATGACTGAAGTAAACAGTCACCACCTCTCCGACCATGGTTATTATCTCCCACACCACGCTGTCTTTAAAGAAGGAAGTCTGACAACAAAGCTCAGAGTAGTCTTCGATGGATCGGCTCAAACTAACACGGGTATCTCCCTAAACGATACTCTTCAGGTTGGCCCCACCATTCAAGGCAGCATCCTTTCTCTTCTGGTGAGGTTTCGGTTACATCAGTACGTTTTAACCGCCGACATTGAGAAAATGTACCGCCAGGTACTGGTGAGGCCAGAAGATCATAAGTATCAACGGATCTTGTGGCGTAACGATGATGGTCCAGTCCGAACCTACCAGCTAAACAGGGTCACTTTTGGACTATCAGCTGCACCTTATCTCGCCATAAGATGTCTACACCAACTGGCTACTGATGAAGCCCATTAATTTCCTACAGCAGCTGGAATCATAAAACGCGACATGTACGTTGACGATCTCTTGACTGGGGCGGAAACAAGAGAACAAGCAGTAGCCATCCGAGACGAAATAGCACAGTTGGTACAACGGGGAGGCTTCAATTTACGTCAATGGGCCTCCAATGACCCCACTCTATTGGAAGATCTAGCACCCGAGGATATCAACCGTCATTTAATCATCACCGATTCTCCTACAATGAAGACTCTAGGTTTATATTGGAAATCTACGAGTGATCACATTAAGTATAAGGTGAAATTATTGGAAGAAAATAGTCCAGTGACAAAACGGGTTGTCCTCTCTGAAACAGCAAAGATCTTTGATCCTTTGGGCCTCCTAGCTCCAGTCATCATCATTGCTAAGACATTTATTCAACGGTTGTGGAAATTAAAACTCAGTTGGGATTCACCACTGCCAGATGATGTGCAAAGGGAGTGGAGAGAATTTTATCAACAGCTGCCAGCGCTGGAAGATCTGCAGTATCCACGTAGGGCTCTCTCCCAACAAACAGAGAAAATTGAACTTCATGGCTTCTGCGATGCCAGTAACATGGCTTATGGCGCCTGCATTTATGTCAGATCCATCAGCTCCAATGGCGCTGTTCAATTGTCTCTGTTGTGTGCTAAATCACGTGTTGCTCCATTGACAGACAAACCTTTCTCACCGCGACTGGAGTTGTGCGGAGCAGTCTTACTAGCCAAGTTGATGGTCAATGTCCGTTCCATCATCCACATCAAGATCCAGAGAGAGATTTATTGGACGGACTCGACTGTGGTCTTACATTGGCTACATACAGCTCCAACGAGACTCCTACCATATGTTGCCAATCGAGTCTCTGAAATTCAACAGAAGTCGAACATCGCCAATTGGAGGCACGTCAGAACTCATGAAAACCCAGCTGACCTGATATCACGAGGACAAATACCAAAGGAATTCATCAAACCCTCATTATGGAAGGAAGGTCCAGCATGGCTTCTCCAAGACGAGCATCATTGGCCTATACTCGAGCTTCATTTTCCGTCCGATCCTCCAGAGTTGAGAAAGCAGCATCCATTTCCCTCATCAACGAAATGTTTTCTGACCATCATGGAACAACGCAGTGGGAACGTACTGTCTTGGTATTCATCACTGACTAAGCTTCAGCGTATTATCGCTTACTGTCGCCGCTGCATAACCCATACCAAGGGTCCACTCACTCCAGATGAGATGACTGCAGCTCTGCACAGTATCACGCACTGGGTTCAGCAGGAAACCTTAGCTCCAGTGATTGCTGTCCTTCGCGATCAGCCCCGCGGGCAGAAGGCTGCCGCCCTAGCGCCCCTCATTAAATTAAATCCATTTTTGGATGAACGGGGAGTGATCCGTGTAGGTGGTCGCTTGAGGAATTCCAATATTCCATTCTCTCAACGTCATCCCATGATCCTGCCTAAAAACCATCATGTTACGGATCTCGTAATACACCAGGAGCACCAACGACATCTCCATGCTGGTGCCCAGGCGACACTCTGCGCCATACGACATCGATTCTGGATCCAGGATGGACGCAACAAAGTACGACACATTATTGGTTCCTGTGTCAAATGCATACGCCACAAACCACCACCAGTAAACTATATAATGGGTAACTTACCGAAGGCACGTGTAACCGAATCTCGTCCTTTCAGCAACGTCGGTGTCGATTATTGTGGGCCTTTCTTTATCAAGGAAAGAAAGATCCGCAACCGGGGACGTGTGAAAGTATGGGTATCAGTGTTCGTCTGTCTTGCTGTGAAAGCAGTACACCTAGAGATTGTCAGTGATTTGACTACCGAAGCTTTCCTGGCTGCATTCCGTCGTTTCATCGCACGGAGAGGACTCTGTGACAACATATATTCCGACAACGGGACCTGTTTTGTTGGAGCCAACAATGAACTCCAAGAAATTTACACATTCCTCCAGAACGCGGATCATCAAGAAAAAATTCAGACATTTGCCACAACAAAATCTATACAGTGGCATTTCATTCCTCCTCAATCACCGCATTTTGGAGGGCTATGGGAAGCAGCGGTCAAATCTTTCAAGATCCATCTGAAGCGAATTGTTACCAACGAACTCCTGACACTTGAACAGCTCAACACCCTGGTGATCGAAATCGAAGCAGTATTAAACTCCAGGCCTCTGACACCCCTCTCACCAGATCCTAATGACCTACAAGCACTCACCCCGGGTCATTTTTTGATCGGTGAAGCTTTGACAACTTTGAGGGGGCCCGATTTTCGCGAAACTCCATCTAATCGACTTTCAACGTGGCAGCATCTCCAGAAACTGAAACAAGATTTCTGGACTCGCTGGCATCGCGAATATATTAGCGAGCTCAACCTCAGGAATAAGTGGGCGCATGGGCAACACCACATAACTGTGGGTACTATTGTCTTGGTGAAGGAAGATAATTTACCCCCTCAACAGTGGGCCATGGGTCGAGTAGTCCAGATTCATCCGGGAGCAGATGGTGTCATTAGGACAGTAACGCTGCAGACACCCAAAGGGTTGTTAAACAGGAACGTAAGGAAACTGGCGGCTTTGGTAACGATTAATGATGAAAAAATATAATATATTGATCGTTGCACTCTCAATAGGGGAGTATGTTCCGTGGCGGAATATTTTTTCTGTAACTCTATTCTTATTATTAATTTTTCTCAATATGCAAATACTGTAATAATGTCCAGATGCAGCGATAATAAACCACACTATCGCTAAATCTAAAATTTTTAGTTTATTTGCCGAAATGGGGAATTCCCAAATCTATTAAACGCTTTTAGTATTTATTGCGCTAATTCCCACCATTTACTTGGGTCGTTCATATTTAGGAGGGTCAATCATGTAGCGCAGACCCTACGGCCCAAACAAGGCCCGACCATCCACCTTCATTTTATGGCCATACTTCTCCCACTCTATTCAAGAATTTATGTGCAAAAGCACATTTAATAGTTAGTTCAATTTTAGTCTCCAACGTTATAACAACGGAACGAATCGGTCGCTATTTCAGTCTTAATCGAAGCACTGTAAATAGTCCGGTTATTGAATTCAAATTCCTCACCTTTAAATCAACCATCACTGTAAGACGATAAGGTTGTGAAAGTGTCTTTTGTGTTTTTTCCTTATAAATAAATAAAATTGTCACATAATAAAAACGACTTGTGCTTATTTTAAAGGTAACATAATCCAACCGTTTGATTCTTCATCCAAGAACAAACAAAACATATGGTCCTTCGAGCCGGATCCCGGGATTAAATTCAGTGAAACTGCGAAAATCAACGAATAATTAGTGCAAATCAAGTGATTCAGCATAGTGAAAATCAAAGGAACGCCTCGTTGTGAACGGGTTTCGGGGTTCACACGAGCAATTCAACGGATTTTGAGAGTAATAAAATCAAGACAATAGGTGTTTGTGAGCGAAAGCAGACACCCGAAATCAAAACAACCGCACCAGGCAATACGCACGGTTAATCCCAATTCAAGGGCAACGTTATCTATCTCTCTCTAATCCGGGTTACCTTCAACGAATTATCGACACCTCAAATATCTATCAAAATTAAAATCTGTTTAATAATCTCCGGTCGGTAATTGAGAACATCAACATGTCTTCCGAGACATTGGTCGATAAAGAAGATTTGTTCGAGGATCCAGAGAACCAGGGAATCATCCCTGAACTGCTCATCACCACCGAAAAGGGTATCAACAAGGAGCATCAACCAAAGACGAATACTGGAGCTATCCCAAAGGACAAACCAGTATACCCACATATCAAAACTCGAGAGAGCTGGGCAGACATGTCAGCTCCCCTGAGTAAAAAGGAGGAGTTCCAGACGCGACTTCTCCTACGCAAGGTGGACAGCATCAAGGACATCAACAGGAGCCTGACCACATTAGCGAACAACAACGTGTCGCTAACCATAGATGAACTCGAGGGCCAGGAGCTGATAATCAACACACACTGGAGCGAGTTCCAAAAACTAGAGGAAACGGTAATCGAATTTTTACCAAATGATCACGATTTCTTTGCCCACAGCCTCCACGAACTAGCGGAAGAGCTGAAAACCGCGAGCATAGGGCTCATATATCAACTCAAGGGCCTCACCAAGCGAAGGGAACTCGCCGAGAAATCAACACCACCTACCCAATCATCACACCAATCGGGAAATCAACTGAAGAGGATCGAACTCAACACATTCCACGGCAGATACTCCGACTGGAAAAATTGGAGTGATCTGTATCTCTCGATGGTGGGGAGTGACCCCAACATACCAGGAGTGCAGAAGCTGGCTCGCCTCAAGGGCCTGCTGAAAGGGTCAGCAGCAGCACTCATCTCAACGTTCAGCGTCACTGAAGAGAACTACGATAAGGCGTGGACGAAACTCGTAAAGAAATACGAGGACCCACGACTCATCGCACAAGCTCTATTCAATCGAGTGCTCAACTTGCCGAAAATCCACAAGGCATCCTCAGAGAATCTCACCGCCAATGCAGCAGCGGCAGTAGAGACGCTGGACCAGCTGCCTCAAATGACGAAACTCACCACATCGAGACTGCTTGAGCAGATGATCATACACCTGCTGCGACAATCGCTCGACTCCGAGACCCTGAAGATGTGGGAATTGAAACTCGGAGAATGCAGAGACTTCCCGACGCTCGAGGAGTTTACGAACTTCATCGAGTCATACGCCAGGGGAATCAACTCAGGAGACAAGCTCCACTCAACTAGCACAAACAGTTCAACGCCACGATCAACGCCTGTCGCGAGCAGGAGAAGAGTAGCACACGTGGCATCAACAACGGAGAGAGCAACAGAGACATCAACAAAGGCTCCTCCGAGAAATAACTGTGCCTTCTGCACAGGAAGACACTACATCGCGAGATGCGAGAAGTTCATCGCCCTCTCACCAATCAAACGAGTCGACATCATCATCAGCAAGCGGTTGTGCTTCAACTGCTTGGTGCCACACCTACTGAGCAGGTGCACCTGCCTGAAGAGCTGCTACAACTGCAAGGCCCTAGGACAGGAAAAACGTCACCATACTCTACTCCACGGAGGCCACGTGGAATTAATGGAAGACGCTGGGCAGCTGAGGAAGTTCAACCTGGCAACACCAGCGCCCACACCAGCGGCAGAGGAATCGAGTGAGTGAATTTCAATTACCATTTCACAACTCGTCCTCTGTCTCACTGATCCATATCACCAACAGCACATCAATTATCGAAATCAATGGATTCAACGGCCACTGAGAGGATTTACGCCCCCCTGAGTCAAGTCGAAGAATCAACTCAACAGCAGAGATCAACTGCAACTGTGAACCTCAACAATCAACGGATCAGTGCGCAAGAGAACATCAACGAGAATCAGAAATCACCAGCCATCAACAGTAATCAACGGCACTCAACGCAACCATCTGTGCTGCTAGCCACGGCGCTAGTAAAAGCAGCATCATCACGAGGATATCTGATCGACGCCAGGGTGCTAACCGATCAAGGCTCAGAAATATCGTTCATCACCGACAATCTAATTCATCAACTCCACCTGAAACGAGCACATTCAACGCTCGAACTAATCGGAATCGGTGGAACAACTTCAGGGACCACGAGAGGAGTGGTGCCAGTCGTGCTGCACTCAACGATTGGAAATCAACAAGTTGAAATCACCGCACACATCTTGAAGAAACTCACCACACGACTGCCATCATTCTCATGTTCAACGACGAGGATCGGCTCACTACAGGATCTTCAACTAGCCGATCCAGATTATCTAAAGCCTGGACCAATCGACATCATTATCGGATCAGACAACTATGGGCGGAGCATCAAAGAAAAGGTTATCAAATCGACATCAACTCAACTAGTTGGCCAACAAACAGCATTTGGTTGGATAATATCAGGTCCAATCAACTGCCAAGGCTGTTCACCGAGAATCTCCTTAACTGCAGTACGGAGTTCCGCGAACGAACAGCTACTAGAGCTTCTCCAAAAATTCTGGGTCCAGGAAGAAATCAACAATGCAACGGAGTGTCATGAGCTATCACCAGAGGATCACCAGTGCGAGATGCACTTTCAATCGACGCACTCCAGAGACGAGACCGGGCGCTATGTTGTGAGGCTCCCCCTGAAAACCTCAGCAACAGCCCTCGGTGACTCGAGGCTCAAAGCAACACGTCAACTACACTCGGTAATGAGACGCCTACAAAAGGATGAGGCGTACTCAGCCCTGTACAAGGCCTTTATCAGAGAGTATCATCAGTTAAATCACCTTCAAGAAGCACCAGAGACTCCAGAACCCTCACCAGCCTATTATCTACCGCACCACGGGGTTCTGAGAGACGATGCCATCACCACGAAACTACGAGTCGTATTTAACGGCTCCAGCGCGAGCTCAACAGGAATCTCATTGAACGACATTCTCTATTCTGGAGGAAAACTGCAAGTGGATGCAGTCAACGTCCTCACATGGGTGAGGAAACATTAGTTCGTTTTTGGGACAGACATCGTGAAGATGTTTCGCCAAATTCGGGTTCATCAAGACGATTGGGATCTGCAACAAATTTTGTGGCTCAACGAAGACCATGAAGAGATCACCTATCAACTGACCACAGTCACCTATGGGCTCAACTGTTCACCATGGATATCACTAAGAGTCCTTCAACAACTGGTGGAGGATGAAGGTCACCGCTTCCCAGCAGCAGTAGAGACACTCAGAAACGGTCGCTACGTAGACGATATCTACGGCGGTGCCGACTCCATCGATCAACTAAAAGAAATCGCTACTCAACTACAAGGACTTTGCGAAGCCGGTGGCTTCCCACTCCAAAAATGGAGCAGCAACTCACCAGAAGCTCTTCAACAATTAGGCCTCTCCCCACAGAACTCAACAGTGCATTTCGAAGAAGCAATCACCAAGGTCTTAGGTCTTTGCTGGCAGCAATCAACCGATACATTCAAATACAAGGCCAAGAACTTCACCTCAAAGACGTTCACCAAGAGATCAGTGCTATCAGAGATCGCCCAAATCTTTGATCCACTGGGATTCATCGCTCCAGTTGTCATCCTTGGCAAAATCTTCATCCAAAGTCTATGGAGATTGAAACTTAAATGGGATGATCCCTTGCCGACGGATTACGTACGACAATGGAGGAAATTTCGAGCGGAAATCAACGAGCTAGATAAGATCTCAATCCCGAGATGGGTCAGACTGTCAACAGAATCGATCAACATACAACTCCACGGGTTCGCCGATGCATCCAAATCGGCAATGAGCGCAGTAGTCTACATCAGATCAAAGAAACTCAACGAACCGACCTCAACAATCATCGTATGTGCAAAAACGAGGGTGGCACCACTCAAGGAAATGACCATCCCTCGCCTCGAACTCACCGCTGCACTACTGCTCACCCGCCTTGCAAAGACAACTCACCAAATGCTAGAACTCAACAACGTGGAAACTCACCTCTGGTCAGACTCATCTGTTGCTCTGGCGTGGATAACCAGTCATCCCTCACGCTGGAAGGAATTTGTCCACAACAGAGTAGCAGAAATCCAAGAGACATTGCCAGAAGCAACATGGAGGCACATCAGTGGAAAGGAAAATCCAGCAGATTGTGCCTCAAGGGGGATCTCAACAAATCAACTCATCGAACATCCACTCTGGTGGTCAGGACCTGACTGGCTTAATCTAGAGCCAGACCAGTGGCCACAATCAACAATAGACGTCCCTGCAGAGGTCTCAATGGAAGCGAAACCCTCACCAGCTCATCCAGTCGCAGCTGAGGTCAACGTCAACGCACTAGCAGAGTTGCTAGACAGATACTCAACACTATCAAAAGTGCTGCAAGTGTCAGCGACCATCAGCAGGGCAATGAATAGGTTCAGAAGGCAACCAACACCTCAGACACCAGTCCTCACACCTGACGAACTCAACAAGGCTCGGCTATTCTGGGTAAGACTAACACAAAAACAATTCTTTGCTTCAGCAATAAGGACCCTCAGGAGAGACCATCAACTGCCAACGGGACATCAACTAGCCAAGATGACTCCATTCCTAGACGAGCTAGGAATCATGAGAGTCGGAGGACGACTCAGAAACGCTCAACTAGACGCTGACGAGATGCACCCCATCATACTGCCTCGCCAGTCGCGACTCACCACACTGGTCATCAACGAAGCTCACCAACGAGCACTCCACGGAGGAACTCAACTCACGTTGGCAATCACCCGCCAAAAATACTGGATAATTGGCGACAGTGGCACAGTTCGATCCCACATCCTACACTGTGTCATCTGTACCAGATATCGGGCTCAACGAGCCCAACAGCTGATGGGACAACTTCCCACAGCAAGAGTATCACCATCAAGAGCATTCCTCCACACAGGGGTGGATTATGCTGGTCCAATGCCCATACTTAAGTGGAGACCAACAAATGCTCAACCAGCTGCGGTGCACATCGCAGTCTTCGTCTGCCTGAGCACATCAGCAGTGCACCTGGAGCTGGTCACGCGTCAAAGCACAGACGCATTCATCGCAGCATTCAAGAGATTCACCGGGAGAAGAGGAATCCCCCAAGTGATGTATCGTGACAACGGAAGCAACTTTGAAGGAGCTGCTGGAGTCCTACATCGATTATACAACGAGGAATCATCAGAGAATCAACAAATCCAAGCTGCACTTGCCACAAATGGAACTCGCCGGAGCTTCATCCCACCACGAGCACCCCATTTTGGTGGCAAATGGGAAGCAGCGGTGAAATCAACGAAACATCACCTGAAACGTACGCTGAGAACAACGACACTCACCTATGAAGAGCTCAACACCATCTTGATCCAGATCAAGGCCTGCCTAAACTCCAGGCCGATTTCACCAATGTCTGATGACCCAGACGACGCTCACCCCAGGACACTTCCTGATAGGTGAGCCACTTCAACTGATCCCAGAGCCATCCTACTTGGATGACAATCCATCCAAGATGCATCGGTGGAACGTAATCACCCAGAAAATTCAACAATTCTGGTCAAGATGGTCAAAAGAATGTCTTCAACGATACCTGGCCATCTACAAGTGGAATCAACGCCAGGAAAATATCAAGGTTGGAGACATGGTGCTAGTGGTGAACGAAAACTTTCCACCAGCAAGGTGGCCACTAGCACGAGTCACCGCAGTTCACCCGGGAGACGACGGACTCACCAGAGTGGCGACTGTCAAAACAGCCTACTCAGAAGTAGCCAGGCACGCGGACGGTACGCCTAATCCAGAGAGGTACCAAACACGAGTCAGCACCTGGGATCGACCCATCACCAAACTCTGCCTGCTACCAACAGAACAACTACAAGAAGATCAACAAGAACTTCAAGAGGACTCCCAGGAATCACAGGACTGAGAGATATCATCAAACAAGAACTCAACCCACCAGAAATCAACTCAGAAGCTCAACAGTCAATCAACAGAATAAATTCACCACCTCCGAAGGTGAATTGCCCCCGGGATGTTTAGAATTAAGATAAACTCGGGCGGTTTCAACGAAAAATAATTATCGGAAAACTCCGGCAATGATCGTGACCTGTCGGTCAACGGTCACCAGCCGAAGTCTATCACTCATCTTTGAAAAATCACCCCACTCACCTAGAGTCTATCATCGACCTTCACCGCGAAAAGTTCGCTATCGCAACTCACCGTGAAATCAACTAAATTGTACATCAACATAATTTAACCGTATATCACCTAATCAACTTGTAAAGACTGTAATAACCCGCATTGAAATTGACCATGCGTTTTAATAAATTAAGAAATCGTTGTGTGTGATAATTTCCGCGAGTTAAATTCTTTACACGATCAACCAGTTTCCCTGAAATCTCCGGATCCACCCTACACAACTGTTCCCTCAACAAACAGATCTTTTGATGTGAAACATCTATAGGCGCACTCCTAAACCGAATCGTTGGCGTGGCGATACTTGCCGTGTCGAGCAATCGCCACGCTATACTAAGGTATGCCTATCTATATTCTGTGTAGTAGAGTGTACGGTGTGGTTTCTCACTCAGTTCGACGTTGTTGTTTACTACGGTAAACATAACCTGCGTTTTATTTAATTTTTCATTTTAATTTTTGACAATAAAATATGTGTGACAGTGATAACTCAGAAGATCAAAGTGATCAACCTTTTGCAAAGAAAGTGAAACTACACTATTGTATACTACCAAGTCATCAGTAAGTAGATCGTATTTTTCAAGTCTCCATAAATGTAATTATTATATTTTTATATTTAATTAATTATATTCATATTAATCATATTAATAATTTATATAAATTATATTAATATTATCTTCAATTAAGTATCCTTTTATTATTCATGAAGGAATTAATATAGAAAAATTTATTAATAAAATTTATATTTGCAAATCTTTAGTCATATATTGCAATAATTAACTAAGATTTGAGTTCATGAGTATATTGAAGCCACACTTAAAATTTTTTTTTTTTGTGTATTTTAATATCATATTGTTTTAAATATTTCAGTTCCCAACAATCATCACAAGGATCACAAAATATTATTATTGAAACTGGACGCCACCCTGATCAGTTAAACACAAGGCATACTATCAATGTTGTGTAAGACTTTATTAATCGAATAGTACCAGACTATTTTAAACTATTGCATCTATTGCAGATATGTGTTCTTCACATGTTAAACTACAAGACGGAAGTGAATTAATTATGATTATAATATACATTTCACCTAATAACAAAATGGATCATATCATTTCATTTTTACATGAAAGGTTATTTCCTTATAGTCAAACAGGTTCAATAATTCTTAAAACGAATAAACATAAACTGCCATTATTTTTAGCTGCATATTTCAATGTAAATTTTGCAAGAGCTCAATCATTTAGTTATCATCGACCAATCGTCACAGTAATACCGGCAGAGGAAAAATCGAATATAACTATTATTGAAGCCACAGATGAAAATATTTAAATTGTGGCAAGTTGATACTAATATCGGATTTTTATATCATGTAAATAAATGTTTATTAAATAAAGTTACCATTTACTGTAAGAATCTCGTAATACTTCATTTTTTCATTAGGCTATATTTAATTCCTGTAATAATATTATCTTTTATGCATATTACTTGTACACACACGATGTTTCACATCTGCCAGGCGTCCCATGACGGCTCATTTTTTTATTGTAAATTTAATTTACAACAAGAAAGGTCTCTTGACAAAATCCTGTAAAAGAGCCTCTTATCGAGATAATTAATAATAAACAATCGAGGTCAAAATTCCGAGGGGATAGATCGCGATTTTCGCGGAATCCGGAGCAATAACCGCGTTATCTTGATTATCACGTAAACAAATGGATTTACGGCCTTTTGTCACAAGACATTTTTTGCAGAGAATAAAATTGTCTCGCAAAAAGATCGTCTTGACAAAATGTTGTAAACCCATTGCTTTACAAGATAATTGTCAGAGGAGATGGCTGGGGATTTTCCCGGATTCGGTAGCAATAAACGACAAAAAGTCGTAAATAGTTAGGGACTCTTCTAAAGCTGAGGTAGTTACGGTATTTGGTTAACTGCCTGTCGTAAAGGCCCATGTGGAAGGGACGCTGTGTCGCACAGCTTTACGACTTGATCTGTTGCCGCGCGCGAAAAAAAAAACGGTTTTCCCACTACCGGTATAGATTGTTGCTGACATGTGGCACGTTCAAGTCCAAATTTCCCATCTGTGGACGATGGGACAATTGAACGAGAGGAACAGGCCATTTTCACTCATAAAAATTATTATTTTATACTTGACAGGGAAAATTTTTCCACGGATTTTTCCAAACCGTCAATATCCCTCAAGACGTCTTCCAAGACAGAGCTAGTTTTCGCGGTTGCTTGGTCCTATAAGATTCTCGTCTAAACAAGAAAAAAGTGCGGTGTTATTAAATTGATGTCGGAGAATGGCAAAGTTTAGTGCAGTTGAATATGCGGATATGGTGACCATTTATGGTATAGCAAGGGGTAATGGATCTAAAGCGTCACGGTTGTACGCGCAACGGTACCCTGATCGAGTGGTTCCTGAGGCACGAACATTTCGAAACGCCCTGCAACGCCTCCGAGAGGGTAATATTCTTCCGCGACATGGCGGCGAAGGGCGTGCAAGACCTAATGCTGGGGTACGAGTGGAGGAAGCAATCCTGGAGGCCGTGGAGGAGAATCCGGAGCAATCCATTCGGGGGATCGCGGCTTCCTTAGGAGTTCCACACAGCACGGTGCATAAAGTTCTGCAGGAGGAAGGGGTTCGCCCCTGGAAATTCACCCCGGTCGAGGAGTTAAAGCCCGAGGACCTCCCCAAGCGTTTGGCCTTCTGTAGATGGCTCCTCGACAGGAGTGAAGAGCCAAACTTTCTTCGAAACATACTGTGGACGAACGAAAAACTTTTCGCGAAGAAGGGGATCGTCAACCAGCACAATGAGCATCATTGGGCGGTTGAAAATCCTCGGCTCGCGAAATGTTCAAACTTCCAATATCGCTGGGATACATTGAATGTCTGGGGAGGAATCCTCGGCGATGAAGTCTACATACACCATCTTCCAGGACGTCTGGACGTAAGTATTCCCCATAGTCAATACTGCGTTTCATGTTGGACTTCGATGTCTAACCCAGTATGACAGGTTTCTACTAATAATTATTTGTTTTTTGGCAGGGAGGGAACTATTTGGGATTCCTGCGGGAGCGGCTTGCGCCGATTTTTGGTGATGGTCCGGCCTCCAGGGATGTCTGGTTCCAACACGATGGAGCACCAGCACATACCTGCGTACCGGTCATTGACAAGCTCAATGAATGGTTCCCCCAGCGGTGGATTGGGAATCGAAATGACCGGGACAGGGCCGGACGACGAGCACCACCCGTTGCGTGCCCCCGCGTTCTCCAGACCTTACCCCACTCGATTTTTTCTTGTGGGGTACTCTGGAGTCGCGCATGCACACTCACCACCGCGCGAATCAGGAGGAAATGGTTGCGCTGCTGCACGCAGCAGTCGCAACTATTACTCCTTATGAACTGGAGCGAATGAGGGCCAATTTGCTGAAACGTGCCCGACTGTGCCTCGCTGCTGGAGGTGGACACTTCGAATATAGATTGTAGTCCACCCAAAAAAAAAAAATCGGCCCTCTTTTTCCCTATGTAATTAAAAATGAAATTTACAATAAAAACAAAATTTACAAAAACACAGTAGGCCTTTTTTCCGTTTATTGCTCCCTATTCCCGATTGCTCCCCATTTTTTTCCGAGAAATCCTATTTTACACATTAATTATCTTATCGAAAAATCGCGTAGATGTCTTAGTTTAATAATTAATCGCGGATTGTTGTTTAAATTTCAAATCCAATTATTACATAAACAAATGGATTTACGGGATTCCACCAGGAAACATTTATTGTAGAAAATTTGATTCTCTGCAAAAAATGTCGTGTAACAAAAGGCGGTAAATCCATTTGTTTACGTGATAATCAAGATAACGCGGATATTGCTCCGGATTGTGCGAAAATCGCGAGCTATCCCCTCGGAATTTTGACCTCGATTGTTTATTATTAATTATCTCGATAAGAGGCTCTTTTACAGGATTTTGTCAAGAGACCTTTCTTGTTGTAAATCAAGATACGCGAGAGCGTATCGGCCAAGTTGACGTTTTAGGCCCGTGTGACGTCATAGGCCGATGCTGTCGCGTATATATAATATACACGACACAACTACTCCCCGAATGGTTTTAATTTTTTTTCTCGTTATATGAAAATTTCTCGCGAAATTCGTGCATAGTTATATTATATAAGTTGACTATGAGCTTTCTAATGATATTTTTATTTCTTGATAAACAATAATAAATAAAAATATCTGCCCATAGCAACCATCATAATGTAATATTTTCGCGATTTTATTTTCTCAGCGTTAGACTTGTACGTCAAAGTTGGCAACAATTATAATGTATGCAATTTCCTCTTCCTCCCCAAGGTTACTAGATAACCAGGTTGGCACAGTACATGTTCCGATGATAAATTCTGTCGCTGGGCTCATTCTAGGGGGAAAATGACGGGACCAATCACAATCGACGTTAAATCGGGAAAAAGGCCGATTCACATCGCGCGCCCAGCGACCGACTACTGTCCCAACCTCGGTTATCTAGTACCTGCGGTCTTTCCCTTTTACCGCGGTTACCGGTAGCGCGGGAAGCTAGTAATGCTGCCAGCGCTACCGGTAACAGCAGGGAAATTGAAAAAATCATTAAAACCGTATAATGGCCGTTTATTTTCTTTCACTGATTTCTTTTACATTTGTTTTAGTAGTTTAGATGCTTTTCAGCATAAAAATAAGTGACAAAAATCGATTGAAAAAAATGATACAAACAGAAATAACAAATAACAACATTATTAATTAGTAAGAAAATCAGTGAATCGAAATGAAATGGAAAAACATCAAACTTCAATGGTTTTATCTAATTATTTTCAATTATTTAAATGATTAGATAAATTATGAAGCCGGCTGACAGAAAATCTAACCTATACAGATGAGGTTTCTTTGTGAGCCGTTTGCATAATGTTGTTATTGGGGAAATGATTAGTTAAAATCATTAAAAAAATTAATATTCGCCTTTTATTTTTTGTCACTGATGTTTTTAACTTTTTTTAAAATAATTTACATGCTTTTCTGTATAAAAATAAGTGAAACAAATGATGCAAACAAAAATAGCAAATAAAAAAATTATTAATTGGTAAACAAATCAGTGAAAAGGAAAGAACAATCAGTGAAAGGGAAGAACATTAAATTTCAGCGACTTTGTCTGATCATTTTTATTATTTGAATGATTCGATAAAATCAGTGAAAATAAATAGTAGGGAAAAACATCACATTTTAATGATTTTGTCTAATCATTTTTAATTATTTAAATGATTAGATAAAATTATTTCTGAATGATGATTTTCCCTTCCATGTTTCACTGATTTTGTTGCTTATATTATTTTGCAAGTGATTGTTATGCTTTGCAAAAATGAGTGAAATCCTATAAAAAAAATCACAAAAAAACTTTTGTGCAAAAATTTCGCCAAGTTGACATTTTATTGGCTGATCCTATTTTCCAAAAAAAAATGGTTACTTTTGTTTACAAAAAAAACTTAAAATAAAAAATACGCCCAGCACATCGTTCACAATTCATATTGGTTAGAGGAACCTGATATCTCAAGTGAATGAATCCAGGAACATTTATGAATAGCAAATCGCCATTCAAAACGCTAAACAATAAAACGCCCTCTGCAAATTGTCGGCTCAAGTCTGATCAATGAGTCTGAAACACATAAATGATACATATGCTCATATGTCCATGTGTGAGCAGACTTTAACATATCTGTGGTTGCTAAACTGGCCATCTTGAAAAAACAAGCGCCACCAACGGTAACTAGCGTCGCCAATTGCCAATTCGATTTTCAGAAAAAGGTCCACTTGGCGCGCCCGGCATTTTATGTATACTTCAGAAAATAAAAATTGTATGTAAGTGAGTAGTTACTAGATAGATGGGTGTCGAACTTCATGTAAAGTAAATGGTAACTTTATTTAATAAACATTTATTTACATGATATAAAAATCCGATATTAGTATCAAGTTGCCACAATTTAAATATTTTCATCTGTGGCTTCAATAATAGTTATATTCGATTTTTCCTCTGCCGGTATTACTGTGACGATTGGTCGATGATAACTAAAGTACGTTACAAAAGTATTGGATGAAACACCATCAAGATATCTCACAAATCTATTGTTGTTTCATATTTGGTAGTAGATTCTTTTGGATCGTTATTGATTTGCCATTGAAATTCTTTTTGAAGAAATGTCATTAATGGCATTGATTCAGCTCTTGCAAAATTTACATTGAAATATGCAGCTAAAAATAATGGTAGTTTATGTTTATTCGTTTTAAGAATTATTGAACCTGTTTGACTATAAGGAAATAACCTTTCATGTAAAAATGAAATGAGATGATCCATTTACTTATTAGGTGAAATGTATATATTACAATCATAATTAATTCACTTCCGTCTTGTAGTTTAACATGTGAAGAACACATATTTCCAATAGAGGCAATAGTTTAAAATAGTCTGGTACTATTCGATTAATAAAGTCTTACACAACATTGATAGTATGCCTTGTGTTTAACTGATCAGGGTGACGTCCAGTTTCAATAATAATATTTTGTGATCCTTCGGATGATTGTTGGGAACTGAAATATTTAAAACAATATGATATTGAAATACACAAAAAAAAAAAAATTTTAAGTGTGGCTTCAATATACTCATGAACTCAAATCTTAGTTAATTATTGCAATATATGACTAAGGATTTGCAAATATAAATTTTATTAATAAATTTTTCTATATTAATTCCTTCATGAATAATAAAAGAATACTTAATTGAAGATAATATTAATATAATTTATATAAATTATTAATATGATTACTATGAATATAATTAATTAAATATAAAAATATAATAATTACATTTATGGAGACTTGAAAAATACGATCTACTTACTGATGACTTGGTAGTATACCATAGTGTAGTTTCACTTTCTTTGCACAAGGTTGATCACTTTGATCTTCTGAGTTATCACTGTCACACATATTTTATTGTCAAAAATTAAAATGAAAAATTAAATAAAACGCAGGTTATGTGTACCGTAGTAAACAACAACGTCGAACTGAGTGAGAAGCCACACCGTACACTCTACTACACAGAATATAGATAGGCATACCATAGTATAGCCTGGCGAATGCTCGCCACGGCAAGTTTCGCCACGCCAACGATTCAGTTTAGGGGTGCGCCTATAGATGTTTCACATCAAAAAGATGTCTTGACAAAACACTGTAGGGCTATTGCATAATGAGATAATTAACATTTAAAAAATTAGCTTTGGAACGCCAAGGGGGATGCCCGCGGTTTTCAGAATCTTGTCTTTTAATAAATAATACTAAGGTAAATAATAATCGGTTTTTAATCATCCTAGCGCCCCCCCCCCCCCGAAAGGATTGTCATGAAATATCTTTCCCCCTCTCTCTCTCTTACTCACCAGCGGAATGGAACGTCCGCCCGAGGAGAAGCACGCACACTGCTCACCCGTGGCACACGGACGGAGAGCCGCGCAATGCTCGCGCCCCATTGACCGTTCTTTTCACCCCCATATCTCTGCAGGGGTGCGTCCGATCGAAAAGTAGAAAAGGACTTTTCTGCTCAGAATCACCCCCAAAACATGCCTATTCACTTTTCGCTTCTATCTGATCTACACCCTGTAGAGAAGTAGGAGAGTTGCAGGGGGCTGGTCCCGCCGTATGAAGGACGGCGGTGCTCCATATAGTGGGCAGGAAAGGTGAATGGAAGAAATGGCTAGGAGCCGGATAGCTCAGTTGGGAGAGCACCCGATGCATAATCGGAAGGTCCCGTGTTCAAACCCCGGTCTGGACTATCCATTTTTTCAGCAATTTTTCTTGCAAAAATCATATGGAGAATTATCGTGTTCCCCTTGCTACCTCATCCAAAATCCTATCCAAAGATTTCCTTTGACGTCACAAGAAATGTGGAACGCTATATAAACTTCCCGTCTTGATGATAAAAATGTTTGCCGTATGAAGGACGGCGGCGCCACGGGTTAGCCGAGCGGGGACCCGTGGCGTTCCCGTGGCCCGTGGTGTGGCCATTTCTTCCATTCACCTTTCCGCCTTTTTATCATCAAGACGGGAAATTTATATAGCGTTCCACATTTCTTGTGACGCCAAAGGAACCCTTTGGATAGGATTTTGGATGAGGAGGGAAGGGGAACAGGATAATTCTCCATATGATTTTTGCAAGAAAAATTACGGAAAAAATGGATAGTCCAGACCGGGGTTTGAAGCCGGGACTTTCCGATTATGCATCGGGTGCTCTCCCAACTTTTTTTTTTTTTTTTTTTATAAAAAGAACGTTTATTGACCAGTAATAACACATATGGAGAATACAATGCATAAGTAAACGCACTCAGCAACTTATTTCTATATCTTTTGGACGGATTCCTCGTACTAGGACCTTTGGAATCGATTTACTAATGATTATATCATCTTCTAACTTCACAAACCTTGCTTTGATAGTTGGTCTTAAGGGATATGGAAACGCTAGTATCATGACTAGCTATATTGTCATTGCTAGTGAGCCCAAAAATGGTCATTAAAAAGGCACTTACATGGTTTTTCTTTTATTTTGATATTTAGGAACTAAAATAACAATAAATAAATATAAACATAAGGTGTGTGAATAAGTCTTTCCCGTTTTTTTTTCAAATTTTGAGCCTTTATTGTGAAAAAATGGTTACAAATGAATTATTGTGTTTGGGGAGGTTCTAATCTTTAGGGTGGATGTGGGTGAAGAATCAGGTGAAGGATCTGGCAGGATTAATCCGGGTGAAAATTAAACTCGCTGTTCACTTTTGTATAAAAGTTTAATGGGGCCACGTGCCACCAAAGTCAAAGGTTTACACAATTATTTATAATCAAATTGATGATGTACTGATTCAGTTCTTTAAATGTTCGACACACAATTGTTTAACACTGTTGGGTAACTTGATAAGGAAATCCTCCTTATATCTCTGATGGAGATGTACTTGGGGATTCACTTGGGTGATGTACTGGGATAGAATTAGGAGATGTTCTTAAAGATTTTACGCGTTACTGCACTCGATGGCTGTCCACGGTAGACTGGGGCGAGTGTTTGGGCTTCCGGGGTCAGCTCGTGAGCCTAGTGACCCCAGGTGTCGCTGCTGACCTTTTGGCCTGACCGGGGGCCTTCATTACGAATTTGACGTTGAACATTCGCGTTTCAAACAATTGAAAGTATTGGCCATCGCTAGCTACAACTTTTTCCCATCTTTCTGGCAACATACGAATCCCGTTGCGAAAAAATTCGACCGGTTTGGCCTCTATCCAGTCATCCACCCATTTTTTGCCTTCCTCGTAGGAATGGAAGTGCTGGTCAGCCAGGTCATGTGTCATCGATTTGAAGAGATGGTAATCAGACGGAGCAATGTCTGGACTATACGGCGGGTGGGGTAGGACTTCCCATTTGAGCGTTTCTAAGTATGTTTTCACCGTCTGTGCAACATGTGGGCGAGCATTGTCATGTTGCAAAATAACCTTTTCGTGCCTGTCGGAGTATTGTGGCCGTTTTTCTCGCAGTGCACGGCTCAAACGCATCAATTGTCGTCGATAGACCTCGCCTGTGATCCTTTCATTCGGTTTTAGAAGCTCATAGTAAACCACACCTAGCTGGTCCCACCATATACAGAGCATGAGCTTGGCGCCATGAATATTTGGCTTGGCCGTCGATGATGATGCATGGCCGGGTAGTCCCCATGATTTTCTTCGCTTCGGATTATCGTAACGGATCGACTTTTCATCGCCAGTCACGATACGATGCAGAAAACCCTTTCTTTTATGTCGCTGAAGCAGCTGTTCGCAAGTGAAAAAACGCCGTTCGACCTCTCTCAGCTTCAGTTCGTACGGCACCCAATTTCCTTGCTTTGGGATCATTCCCATGGCTTTCAAACGCTTGGAAATGGCTTTTCGGTCAACTCCCAATGCTTCAGCCAGTTCTTCTTGCGTTTGACACGAATCTTCATCAAGCAAAGTCGCCAATTCTTGATCTTCAAAGATTTGCGGCCGCCCGGAACGCTCCTTGTCTTCCACGTCGAAATCACCACTTTTGAAGCGTCGAAACCATCCGCGAACACTTGAATCATCGACACAACCTTCTCCATAAGCTTCCTGACGCAATCGATGCGCCTCGGCAGCAGATTTCTTCAAATTGAACCAATAAAGTGAAACTTCCCGCAAATGACGTCGACTCGGCTCAAATTTCGACATTTTCACGATATCAAAAATTTATGATGCGAAAAAATTTCAACTAATGTGTTAGTGTAGAATTGTTGACAGATGAATAAGCTTTGATTATGGCATATGTAACCATTGAATACTCGCACAGTATTGGTGGCGGCATCTCTTACAAAAAACGGGAAAGACTTATTCACACACCTTATATATTATGATACAGATTCGGTCATTTACGTCAGCGATGGAACAAATCAATTACCGCTAGGGAATTTTCTAGGGGATTTGACCGACGAGGTAGATGGCTACGGAGAAGGAAGTTTCATTACCTCTTTTGTCCCTGGAGGGCCTACATTTAACACTTATCGTGTAAAAAAACCGGACGGCAGTATCGCGGAAGTTAGTACAATAGAAGGGGTTAGACTGAATTATGAATCGCGTAAACAAATTCATTACGACTCGATTCGCGCGCTCGTTGTCGATAAAGCAGATCCCTGCCAGATCGACTATCAGGGTATTCGTCGGACAGTGTCTCATGACGTCATCACGTAACTTGAGAGCAAGATCATACGTGTGACAGGCCCAAAACGTAGGCTCGATGGTTTTGCGACTCTGCCCTATGGTTTTAAAAGACTGCGATTTAACTGCTGCGAGTTGACGCGCACTGTATAGTGAAAAATTAAGTATTTTATCCATTTAAATTGATTGTAGTAGTTTTGTCTAATATTGTCATGTACTAAAAATGTTTGTAGGCCTTTGTTTGTAGAGATGCCTGGTTTGTGTAATGGGAGTGGGGAGAGCTGATGAGATTGGCGAGAGAGGAGCGGAGGGAATGAGGGGGCCGGTAAAATACGCAGCACAGAGTCACGCACGGTTTGAGTCAATTGACCGTCACTTTATTAATAAAAACTGTTTTTAATTAATACACACAAACAGTGAGCGGACACTGAGTCTATACGGAGATAGATCAATAAATTATGATTGAGTTGAACTATTGGTCCGAGCTTTACAATAACTGAGAATGATCACACACGTTCTTTACTGTTCGATGTCCGTGCGAAGAGAGAGCGATCTTGGGAGAGGTCACGGCCGAGAAAATTCCCAATTGTTGGCACGTTACGATTTCCATTGGTCAGAAGGCGTGGTTCCGGGGTTGATGTCTCCGGAAAATTGCGCCCCGATTAGGCAAATATGCCAAAAGTTCCCCTGGCAACATCGGGTTGGTTTGGGCCAGAGGTCGAGCGGTCGTAAGTTGTTGAGCGCGAGGGAAGGGAAGGCTGGAATTTAGCCTGATTCCCAACCGCCTTCATTACTTAATAATTAATTGAACAATTTAATGAGTAAGGGTCATCCCGCCACTTCATTAATATTTATTTGTAGACTCGAATAGTTTTTATCAATGGATAGGGAATCGTTTGTAAAGGATACGGAACCAAATTCCATCATTTTACATTTATCTGTTCATTAGATATTCATTTTTTTTAATGGACCCTACAGTGTTTACATTTGCGGAGAGCGACCTGGTGTCAGGAGTCTCCCCTACGTTTGTACCGACACTGAGGAAATCTGGGAATCTACGTTTCTGGGGGGTTCTGGGAGGGGTTCCTGATTCTCGGGGGCGCGACCGTCAACTTTCATTAGCGGGTTTTTGGCCGTTCGTATTTCCAATTGAAAAACGAAGTTTCGAAACACCGCCACCCGCGAAAATGAAAATTCGCTATAAGAAAAATGGAATTTATACAGGGTGTCCCAGAATTGCACGACCAAACTTTAAACTTAAGTTGGGGGTGAAATTCTGGATCGAAAAGTCCTGAGCGACTTTTTAATCAGACGCACCCTCTTCAACTTATTCAGGGTTGAAGTTGGACGAATCAGGGGCGTGGGATAACCGCTCGCACGACGGTGAGAAAAACATGCGAGTGTGGTGGTGTACCCACCACACGACACTACTCCCCTGCGGCAGCAGAAATGGATGACTGCCGGCGGCGGGTAAGACGAAGGGGGAAAAAATGAACATCCGCCCGCTACATAATAGTAGATTATAGCATGAGGACGATAGGTGGAGGATTGTGAGAAGTGTGAAGTTTGCAGCACGAGGCCTGACAAGTCGAAGTCGAGGCGAGCCGGACGCTTCGCCCCCCTCCCCGCCGACAAACAGAAATAGACTTAATTAAAAAAAAATTATTCTTTAGAAAAATCCATAAACAATATCAACTAAAGAAAACGAATCTTAACGTTTTGGTTAGGTTCTATTGTCCATGGTTGTGTTCATCCAAAGAAGAAATCATACGATTGCGAAACTTATTCACCAAAAAACATTTTATAATTTGTATTTATGTAATTTTATAAAATTTTATAATATTAAAGCACTTGTGACGTATTGGCCTCCGCCAATGCGTCGTTTTTTGAAAATCGATGCCCAGACATTGGTCAGCAGTCCCACGGTGTCTTGGAGACGCTGTGGTCAGCTGCCCCAGTGTTTGGAGGATCGGTTTACTCCCTGCAACGCCATTTGGACAAAGGACTGAACAATCCAACGGATGTTTAGACCATTGTCAGCACCCAAGTGACGTCACAGCAGGGATCGAATAAAGCAGTTTCAGGGCTTTTGGCACGTCCAGTATACTGTGTGACTGTATGAGTCTTGCGTCAATGATGACAGAAGACAATATTGGTGCAAAAAGCCGTGGAACTGCTTAGATCAGCGATTTGGACTTGGAGGAGATTTAGAAACTCGCAGAGAACACAGATACCTTCCTGCAGCAGACCAGACAGGGTCTTCCACTGCTCGTAATCGCGCTCCAAGTCCAACTCATAAACATCTAATAACGCGATACCGACCCACTCGCGCAAGGAGTGTATACAATTAAGAGCAAATATATATATACATTTAATATATTCCGCGAGTGAGGTTATTTTGTGTTGTTCCCAATCCGTCACCAAGACACCCCTCCTAGAAGAGTGAACCAAATGGGCTCACCGAGATCTAGCCGGACGGGGCATGACGGCCCAGCAGAAGGGGACAAGACACAGGAGTGTCCCATCACCATCAGTCCCAAGAGGGGATATATATATACACCAGCTACTAGCAACCGCTAGTAGCATCCAGAAATATATATATATAACCCCTTAGTGAGTAGACTGGGAATAATAAGTATCATGTGGCTATCCAAAGCACCAACAGAGGGGATAGCCAACCTCTAAACGTCACATTGGCGCCGAACTTGTTTTGGCACTCATCAGGAGATAGTGCAGAAGAATTATGTGATACTAGAAGTGGGAACACACTGAATTACGCGTACGGGGCCGACGGTCGACGAAGGAAGGAGATTAATAAATAAAAACACCGAAGCCCAACCAACACCAGAGAAAATCGAACCGACAACGCAGACCGATAGCCGAGACGGGAAGTATAGCAGTGACAACGCTTGACACCAACACCAGGAACAACCCAACGCCAAGCCAGGAGCAGCAGGAGAAATTTGGGACAGGACAACGGGCCAACAGCGGTACCGGAGACAACTCAGCGCCACACCTGAAAAATAAAATCATCATTAGCAGAGACAACAAACGAGATCCGGGACGACAGGATGAATATCGGACTACTGACAATCGTCATGGGACTCGCGTAAGTACTGAACAAACTTAAAAATTCCTCATATTCGCACACCGCGATCTTTGGCCAGTCGGACCCAACGACGCGACCGACGGAACCGAGACTCGCGACCATATTTAACACACACAGAATTAAATACAAGAGACATGGACGGCGCGTCAAACGAAACCACCACGGGAGGACCGACGGAACCGGTCAACCGCGAGACGACAACAAGTAACCCGACGGCAATATCATGCGTAGCAAACACGACAACCACATTCACAAACTTACAGTCGAGAATAACAGCAAGTACGGTCGCACCAACATCAGTCGGTATTCCCCAACCTTTCGCGTTCTGTTCCCCAGTACCAGGGAACCTTGGACCAGAAATGGGACAGATGGGCCCGCCCTACAGAAATAATCGATCGGATTTGGGATTAGGACCATTTAGCCCTATGCTAGGAATGAATTACGCGATGGGGAGGCAACAATTTCACAGGGGCAATGGAATCGGTAGATCGGAAAGGGTACCCGGAAGCCCTATGTCGGAATTGAGTGCGAGATTTGGAAGGGCCAATTTCGGTCTCGGAGGACCGAATACGGTCCCTCAAAATACCTTCGAAGACGGGAATGTAGGACAGGGAGCTTTCTCAGGTCACGCACCACAAGCTCACGGATTGGGCTTGGGATACAATCCATGGGCAGATCACGGCTACGGAGAAGATCAGCGAGTGAGAAATGCAATAAGACCGTTACCGAAATATGAGGTAGGGGATGATGTAGAGAGATTCATCACCAGCCTGAATATGTCACGATGACTTTTGAGGCCTGGAGATGAGCTAAATTTTCTGCACCAGTGCCTGCCAAAATGCGGTCCGAACGCGAGATTGGCGGTAGAAAGCGCCCTAACAAGCATAAACTCACTCGATGACCTTGTCACAAAGCTTCGCCTATCATTCGGAACTAGGGAAAACCTACGTCAAATTCTGGGAAAAATGTCGCGTCTGTATCAACAATACGGAGAATCGGTCACAGATTACGAAGCGCGATTCAGGGCTCTTCAATTAAAAGCACAAAGTCGACTTGACACGGATCCGACAGCAGATTACGGGATCACGATCCACGGTATTAAATTAAATATGAGGGAAGCCTTTCACGCCGGACTCAGAAGAGACATCAAGACCATGATGTTTCCCGTGACTCCAGCATCTTTTGACGAGGCCGTCGGACTCGCGATCACGATCGAGTCGAAAATAAAAGAAACCGAGTATTTTGAGCAGCTACGGAGGCTGCATGCAAAACCAAAACAGTCTCAAGGGCAAGGGAAGATTCGAAGAATCGAATCAATCGATGATGCGATTGAGGCTGATTTGAGAGCGATGAAAATCAGGTTCCCAAACTCCACAAAATCCGACGGACAGAAACGCGCAGTCCGGAACGAAAAGAACAAACCCGAGTACAGAGGGGGGAAACAGTCAGACAAACGGGTGACGAAACCTAACACCAACGATAACGTTTGCTACAGATGTGCCAAACCGGGGCACTATGCACGGGATTGTAGAACCCCCGCTCACCTAATCAAAAAACAACAACGTCCAACGAATAAAATCGCGACTGAAGAAAAAAGAGAAGACCCAAAGAATGACCAAGAGGCGGTCGCGAGTACCAGCCAAAATTTAAACTAAAAACGAGTCCGGAAGAGCTGCGCGATCTAGGACTCGAAGACATGGGCGAGTCAAAAGCGCAGAAAAAAACAATATATAAAACGGCCCATGTAAATTTCCGCGTAATGGACATACCTCCCACCCAAGTACATCTAAAGGTAGACCGAATGAAGGGAAGGGAGGGGAAATTCTTTGTAGACACGGGAGCTGATGTCAATCTAGTACGATCAGACAAACTCAGTCCGGAATTAAGCATAAATCGTGAAGAAATAATAATTATCAAAGGGGTTACACCGGGGGAATCGAGAACGATAGGGTATGTAACTCTGACCGTAGAAGGAATCGAAGACAAATTCCATGTCGTCGATTCGAGTTTTCCCCTTTCAGAAGATGGAATGCTGGGCAGGCCATTTCTGAAAAGCAGGGCAGTCAAAATTGACTACGGGGAAGACACCCTTACAATAAGGGAGGGGATACACACGTTTTTAAACACGGAATCAATTTCCCTTCCGCCTAGGACAATAAAATTAGTCTACGTCAGAGTAGGTAAATTCGACGCAGAAGTCGGTTACCTCCCGCGAAGGGACATCAAGTTAGCGGTGTACTTCGGGGACGCGATAGTGAAACCTAGGGAAGGTGTAGCTTTTTCATACGCGTACAATACCCGGGAAACCGCAGAACGATTTAAAATTCCATTTATCGACTTAGAAGAAATAGAGTCAATTGCAACGGAAGCGGAAATTAAAGCATTTAGCGAATCAGAGAGTTCTAAAAACCGGTCGGAGAGAACCAACAAAATAATGGAAATGCTCCGGCTGGAGGGTCTGGATGAGGAAGAGCAGGAAGAGGCAGAAAATTTAATAAGATATAATCCTTGGGTATATAAGCTTGATCACGAAAAACTAAAAGAAGCCAAAATACCGGGATATCAATTTAAACTAAAAGACGATGAACCCGTCGTAGTCCGACAATTCCGCCTGCCCTTCCACATCAGAGACAAATCTAAAGAAGAAATAGATACCATGCTGAAAGCCGGTATCATCGAACCCTCTGACTCACCGTATAACTCGCCAGCGTGGATGGTTGCGAAAAAACCAGGCCCCGACGGAGAGAAACGGTGGCGTATGGTAGTCGATTTTCGTCGACTAAACGAAAAAATGGTCGCGGACGCATACCCACTACCCAATATTACGGATATACTCGACCAATTAGGGGGCATGAGATACTTCTCAACATTCGATTTGGTATCCGGATTCCACCAAATCCCTCTAGCCCCGGAGAGTCGCCCCAAAACAGCCTTCTCAACCACGGGAGGACACTATCACTATACCTGAATACCAATGGGCATCGCGAACGGTCCACCAGCCTTCCAGAGGTCAATGGACGTAGTATTATCCGGACTACAGGGGGCAGGCTTATTTGTCTACATGGATGATTTAGTCGTGTATGGAAAAACTTTAGAAGATCACAGAGAAAAATATAAATCGTTCGTGGACAGGCTCCATGATGCACAAATGAGCCTGCAGCCCTCTAAATGTGAATTTTTGAGGGAAGAGGTAGCCTTTTTGGGGCATCGCGTCAGCCACGAGGGAATAAAACCAAACCCCAAAACAATAGAACCCATTTTAAAATACCGAAAACCTAAGGATAGGAAGAGAATTAGACAATTTATCGGATTGGCGGGGTACTATCGGAAATTCATGGAGAATTTTGCGACAAAAGCACGCCCCCTCACTGAACTCTTAAAAGAAGACGTCCCCTTTGAATGGGGAAAAAAACAAGAAAAAGCATTCACAGGAATAGCACGAGAAATAACGTCATACTCCATACTACGGCATCCAGATTTTTCTCGACCGTTCATCGTCACGACCGACGCATCAGATTATGCGGTCGGGGCAATCCGCAGCCAAGGCAAGATAGGCGAAGATCTGCCTATAAGCTATGCCTCCTGAGTGATGACAAAACCAGAAAAGAACTATACAACAACAAAAAAGGAACTCCTAGCGATAATATTCGCAATTAGGCAATTCCGACCATATTTATACGGAAGAAAATTCACCCTGATAACCGATCATCAACCACTAGTGTGGCTGAGGTCAACAAAAGACCCAGGGGCCCAATTACGTCGTTGGGCTAATGAATTAGAAGAATACGATTATGAGATCAATTATAAACCGGGAAAATTAAATCTAAACGCGGACGCGCTATCGCGAAACCCGATACCTGAGGAGACGGATGAAGTCACTCAGGAGAAAACCGTCGCAGTCATAACCGGAATGATCGCGCAAATTTGGGACGTAGAGGTCGGGGACGCGATATGGTACACTATCAGACCGAGTGGCCAAAGAATAGGGCCATGTGTGATCGAAGAAATATGGTCAGATAACAAAGTACTGGTCATGCGCGGCGATAGACCAGATATCGCTCGGGGGGAGAACATTGTTGCAGTGAATACCCCCCCGACAGATTGGAACACAAGCGAGACCGGGATTGAAGCGGTCTCAGCTTACGTCGACATAAAGGTCGGTGATATGGTATGGCACAAGAGATTCTCACCATATCACACGGTGGGACCACACGAAGTTATCGCACTCCTTTCGCCCGACGTAATTAAAGCCAGAACAGGGAATGTCAATACACACGTGTCAAAATGCCGAGTCGTCTCGGTAAACGAAGAGCCGAATAAGGGTCCGAGAACGACTTCACACGGAAGCCAAGACGCCGCTCAACAACAGCCACCCCAGGATGACCCCGGTCAACCAATAGAAATCCAAGAAAACCGCCCGACAAAAAGGAAGCGAGGACGCCCACGAAAAATTCCTGTTAAACCAGGGATACGAAAACGGCCCTCGAAATTACCAGCAGTTGAAAGAAAAAGAGGACGACCGCGGAAAATCCCACTCGAAGAAATATCTACAGAAGAGGAAAATATTGCAAAACGCCCAAAAAGAAACACGCAACCTCCTCAGCCAAATGAAGAACCGGAAGCAGAAAGAGAGAGCTCTAACCCCGGAAGCGAACCCGGAAGTATATTCGACCCCACACAAGAGCCAATACCAACGTCGAACGAAGATATGGGTCGACAAAACTACCAAGAAGATAACGCAACAGCTGACGAGGGAAACGAGACGACACTCGACAACCAAAACGAGATCGATGTGCGAGAGAAAGCCGGAGAAAACAGCAACAATAGTCAACACAGAGAACGACTGGATGACACAAATTACGATGCATGGGAGCCGCCGACGGACGCTGATAACAGCGAGGGAGAAGACCCCCCTTTCGTCGACAACGAAGAGCCACCAGAGTATCAACTTTCTGAAGAAGAAGACAAGGAGAATGTCCGACACTCTCGAATGCACGTGACGGAAGAAAAACAAAACTTCGCATTTTTTCTCCCAGCATCCGGAGAACCGGATAACGCATGCCTTAGGGTATTTATCGAAAAAGAATGGATACAGGCGGAAGAACTGACGTCACAGCGGTGTCAAACGGCAGAGGTAATTAAAATAAAACAATCCGACAAATGGGGATTTGGCCTTGTCAATAAGGATGACTCAGAGGCAGAAGTCCTCGAGGATAACATTAAACGAGCCCTAGAAATATTTCTCGAGCTAATAACAGCCGAAAATATACAAATAATAAGAATGGCACACGACTATGATCGCCTATCGGGACGATCACGAAGAACAATCAGAACGACCCTGAAGGAAAAATTACGCGGAACCAACATACAAGTAATATTATGCGCAAGATTACTCGAAGTGCCGACTACGGAAGATCGCATTTCCATCGTTGAAGAAAAACATACATCAACGATAGGAGGACATAAAGGTATCACCAAAACCCTATACGGAGTGAAACTCCAATACTATTGGAAAAACATGTCCCAAACGGTCCGAGAATACGTGAACCTCTGCCAAACCTGCCAACGCAAGAATCTAACGAGGGGGAAGGCCGGCCCCCCCCATGATCATTACCGACACACCAATCGACGCGTTCGAGAAGGTGTCTATGGACATCTATGAACCCTCCGGCAGGAGCTACAGGCGATACGCATACCTATTGACAATGCAGGATTGTCTAACGAAATACGCCTTAGCCGTGCCATTGAGAACGGAACGAGCGGAAGACGTAGCACGGGCTCTCGCACGCAGATTAATTTGCACGTTCGGCGCGCCACAGGCACTCTTGTCGGACAGAGGCACAAATTTTACAAGTCAAATCACCGCGGAATTTTGTAAACTATTTAGAATTCGCCACTGTCTGACTACCGCGTACCACCCCCAATCAAACGGATCCCTCGAACGCAGTCACCATGTCCTAACCGAATTTCTGAAAACCCAAATCGGAGATAGCGGAGACTGGGACAAATGGATAGATATGGCGATGTTTGCGTATAATACGAGCGTACACGAAAGCACGGGATTCACCCCTCACGAGCTAGTTTTCGTAGTAAAACCACGCGTACCCTCAGCAAGGTCGATCGAGGGAATCGGAGGCAAACCCTATCGCGTATTATTCCAAGAACTAACCGAAGGACTAAAAAGAGTACGCGAACAAGCCCGAATAAACCTCATAAAATCGAAACAAAGATCAAAAAAATATTATGACCGAAAAGTGAGGGAAATATCGCTTCAAGTAGGAGAATATGTTTGGCTCCTAAAAGAGCCCAGAACGGGAAAAAGGGACGATGATTGGAAAGGACCATACCGTATTCTAGAAATTTTGGATGACAACAACGTGAATATCCAAATGGAAAGGAGATCAAAAATTGTACACCGCGACAAACTAAAGAAAGCGCGTCTCAGGGAAACCGAAAACCGCTCCGAAAACCGAAATTAGAAAAAACGAAACGACGAAATTAAACCGAAAGTAAATTTCGGAAAAAAAAAAAAAAATAATAATAATAATAATAACTCACCATAATTAAAGAAAAGGCATCACCTAATTTGGCAGCAGTTGACTCCGGAAACCGAACTGGAGGCGAGCTGGATAGCGAATCTTCAGAAGAATCATCGAACGATCTTCGGTGATCTATCGTCGTTCTTCTAGAGACAATTTATCTTTCAAAAATATAAAAAAAAAATATATATATCTCCCAGGGATCTTGAAGATCTTTTGGGGTCGCCAAAAAGTTCTCCGGATTAATCTTTGGAAGATTTTTCCAACGTTTTCAAACGCTAATGGGTTTAAGAAAAATTTGCGCAATTGCAATTCTTCCAATTATTGCAATAATTAATTTATCCCTGAAATATATGTTAATCCTTTTTCAACCAAGAGGGTTCGAGGTCCCTTTTACTTGGATGTTAACACAGTTTCATAAATTTTTTTTTTCACGAAAACCCCAACTTTTGGAGAAATAGTAGATCATTCGTTTAATTAAATTTCCACCAGAGGAATCTGGGAAATTAATTAATAAATTTTTGCGACTTGAACATGAATAACAGGATAGCTCAATAAATTAAGGATAAGTGAGATTAGTCGTTTCGACTTAAGCAGTCAAATAGGTTAATAAATAACAAAAGTAACTGATTAATCAGGGTATAAACGATATATTTTGAGTAGAATGTTCTCTCCTTAGAGAAAACGAGGGAATTTTAAGACTTGGAAATACCGGACCACTGAATTACTCATATTACATTTCGCCCGAAAAATATTCTTATTTCTGACTGATGAACTGTAGAGTACAATCAGCCAGGAATAAGAAGGGGAGTGAAGGACGAAACGTAGAACAACAAAAAAAAAATAACCGTGTATAGACACTTGACGTTGCCGACCAAAAATTAATAATACCTCAACGTCTCTAGTGGCCTTTATAACACCAAGTTATCCCTACACCGCTATTTCGGAGGAAGCCAACACGTATCTCAAGCTTGACAGTGAAGACATCAACCACTGTAAAACGGGAATGATCGGCCTTATATGCAAGACCGCACGACCCTTATACGAGGTCAATGGGAACAAGGATTGTGAGGTACAAATGATCTCCAATCCCCGTTTTTCGAGCTCCGAGATATGCGATGTACGGGTAAACTCAATGGACCGAACATATTGGGCCCGAATAGGAAATTCCAACACATGGGTTTTTTCCGTCGTCACGGAAGACGAAATACGGGAAAAATGCACAAGACGCGAACCCGCCACGATCATCATTACGGGAACCGGAACAGTCACTCTAGCGCCGGACTGCGAGATCCAATCGCGATCCGTCACCCTCACCCCATTCCAAGAACTGACGTCGAAGTTCGACCTAAAATTCGTGAACCGAGCCGTCTTCGACATCCCGACCCTACTAAATAAGACGATACGCGGACTCGGACCGAACAATTTGACGGAAATCTTAGGCAATATAGGCCTACTACAAACGGTACAGGTTGGACAGAACGACGAGGACAGCGTCACAAGGGACAGTCTCGGGCTGCAAGTCATTATCGATAAAGCGCGAGCGCTGTCCAGACAAGGGGACACAAACAGAAGACTGAGGAGGGTTGAACACGGGTTCGGATACGCGGGGATTTCGCTAGGAATTCTTGGGGTGATTATCGCGGCATGTTGGAAATTCTCCCTATGGTCGAAGGTCGCGACGCTATGTGGGGGAGTTAGGTTTTGTTCAGGTACTCGAAACAGGGAGAACGAGCCCCACCGACCGAGAACCAGGACCCCATCGCCGCAGGCGCCACCACGACGATCACGCGCGAGAAAAAATCAACCAAGAAGTACACCTTCCGATGAAGACGCTCGCTCGAGGAGTACGACCGGGGCCTACAGGCACCATCAGGGAGATTGTGGAGCTGGACGAACACTTGGAACCTGTCGAACCTGGTCGCCCAGTCGACACAGCCGCCCCCCTCTCCGCTCAGCTTGCGCTAATTCCCCAAAATCGAGTCACGCACACCCAACAATATCAGGCCCTTCCGATGATCAGCGGCCCGCCGGAACGAACGGGAGCCCAGGGCTGGCAGATCGTCAGCCCATACTGGAACGGGGAGACGTCTTACTCCAGACCACCCCTCCAACACGACCTGGGAGGATGGTAACCAGCAGAACCAACCCCGAAAGCACCTATCAACGACCTCGCTAACTTGTTCTCACGCTTATCCGAAAGGAGTTAAATACTGTTCTTGATAAGGATTTTAGCAATAAGAAAAACTGTAAGGGTCCGGTCGATAGGGATAGTTTTAAATTTGCTCATATAGCAGGGATTTTGGCCCTTATGGCAGAGAAGTTGATAGCCCTTTTGGCATAAGCCGAGGCCCTTAAGACACAGACTATATTAAAATTCGTTACTCTTAGTTTAGTACTATTGCCACCTGATTGTGATCCAGGATAGCAATAGTTTTATCAGGGGAGTGTGACGTATTGGCCTCCGCCAATGCGTCGTTTTTTGAAAATCGATGCCCAGACATTGGTCAGCAGTCCCACGGTGTCTTGGAGACGCTGTTGTCAGCTGCCCCCGTGTTTGGAGGATCGGGTTACTCCCTGCAACGCCATTTGGACAAAGGACTGAACAATCCAACGGATGTTTAGACCATTGTCAGCACCCAAGTGACGTCACAGCAGGGATCGAATAAAGCAGTTTCAGGGCTTTTGGCACGTCCAGTATACTGTGTGACTGTATGAGTCTTACGTCAATGATGACACAAGACAATATTGGTGCAAAAAGCCGTGGAACTGCTTAGATCAGCGATTTGGACTTGGAGGAGATTTAGAGACTCGCAGAGAGCACAGATACCTTCCAGCAGCAGACCAGACAGGGTCTTCCACTGCTCGTAACCGCGCTCCAAGTCCAACTCATAAACACCTAATAACGCGATACCGACCCACTCGCGCAAGGAGTGTACACAATTAAGAGCAAATATATATATATACATTTAATACATTCCGCGAGTGAGATTATTTTGTGTTGTTCCCAATCCGTCACCAAGACACCCCTCCCAGAAGAGTGAACCCGAAGGGCTCACCGAGATCTAGCCGGACGTGGCACGACGGCCCAGCAGAAGGGGACAAGACACAGGAGTGTCCCATCACCATCAGTCCCAAGAGGGGATACCAAGGTACTAGCAAACGCTAGTAGCATCCAGAGAAAGATCTATATATATATATATATATATATATATATATATATATATATATATATATATATATAGATCTTTCTCTATATTCTCGCTATTTCTCTATATATATATATATATATATATATATATCCCCTTGGTGTAAAATATAGAAGTACAATAGAAGAATACCTATTAACTATCATTTGGCTATCCAAAGGATCATCACAGTGGATAGCCAAACTCCAAACGTCACATTGCTAAGGATAAAATTATATCTAAAATACTTTTTTCATTCTTATTTCAGAACTTAAAATTACTCACCCCTGACGTGCTCTATAGACGAGACGAAAGGGACGGGTCAATCACCGAGTGAGCGGGTCCCCAGGTGAAGGAGAGGGGAAAGGCCGGAGAATGGGCGGTACCTCGGGGACGGAGACAGGAGGCTGCGTAAAAGCACCTGAATCCAGGATCCTGGCGCTCCCTTCGGAACCCGGCTAGCGATAGCTATAATGTCAACCTACGGGAGTGAAGACCCGTCAGGAAGACCCAAGGCATCGCCGCGGACCAGACTCCCCAAGCCGAGATGGAAGTTATCGTGCCGAGGGCTGAATGGCACTGGGGTACAGAGTCTTTAACGATACCCTTGGGGAACCACGCAGCACCCCATTGTATTTATGCCTTACCCCCGTATCCAGGCTCTGCGGGAGTGGACCTTGTTTTCCTAGGACTTTCGTGGGACTTTAATGGAACCCTCAAATAACAAAAAAATTTAACGCCGATGACGGTGCCCTCCTTGAGGGGACGGGAGAGGCCTTTAGGGTAGAGGAGGAGATGGCCAGCGCTAGGGCTCCAGACGGGGAACAAGCGTGGATGGCGGTAGAGGGGGAGCCAGCTTCAAGGGGACCTGCCATAGCTGGACCCGCTGTTGCTGACCCCACCCAGGTAAAGAGAAAGAAAGTGCGGACGGGCGCGGAGAACCGCAGGGCCCGCCAGGCTAGGCTGAAAGCCGAGGCCTCGCAGGATCTGCAATCCCCGCACGAAAAGATCGCATCGAAAGGGGAGGAAGAACAGGGGACCGGGTCCAAGAGGCCCAGGCCCTCTGGTTCCACTCCCCCGGATCCGGCCATACCCGCAAAAAGGGTGCAGGCGGTGGGAGGACTGGGGGCAGCGTCCTTCAGGGAGACGGCAAAGGGTGGAGGCAGGGTGGCCATAGTGCCAACTGGCTACCCAGAGCTGTCCCTGACGACGGAGCAGGCCGACCAGGTCCAAGAGGCGCTGGTTGCAGCACTGTTCGGGACTGACCTAGACGATCAGCTTCCGAACTTTGAGGGCCACCGCTGTGAGGAAGGTGTGCTGTGGGTGGCATGCACGGTTGGCCGGACGAAGGCCATGCGGCCCCCCCTAGCACCCTGGAAAGGAGCGTCACTTATCCTATTGGATAAGGAAGCGCTCCACAAGCTGACCAAGGAGATGGCCTTTCTCCCGGAAAAACCTGGGCAGCTGATGACATTGAGAAGACGGTCGTAATCACACCGTTTTGCCTCCTCGAGTTCCCTTTCATGACCTTCGGTCTCCGGAACGCCACCCAGACTTTCCAACTTTTGATCGACGAGGTCACCCGAGATCTACCGTTCACTTACGCCTACATCGACGGCATCTTGGTTTTCCCCAGAGACCCTGCGGAGCACCGGGATCATCTCCGAGCTTTCTTCGCCAAGCTGCAAGAGTTCGGCCTCGTCGTCAACGTTGCGAAGTCAGCATTCGGTAAGCCTGAAGTTATACAACTCTCAGCTTTGTTGTGATGGCGTTCTCTCGTAAAACTCCGTGATGCGGCAGATAGTAGGCTGTTGATGGTTCTGGAATTTCTAACGCCCTCCTCATGTGTCCTAAGTCTTCATATTCCTTGATGAATTCCTTGTAGAGTTGGGAATATGCTTGATCCTTGTTGAGCCTGCTGATGACTGATCTTAACTGGCGTGAGGCCTTGTTTTTTGAATTGCTGAGCGCTGCTGATGACGTCCTCAATGGAAGTCTCACTATGTAGCGTCCGGATTCGTCTCTGCGGTGGGTTTCTTGAAAGTGCTTCTCGCACTCGAGTTCCTCTATTGACAGCTCTGCATGTTGATGTTGAATTGGCAATTCTTCCTGGACCCAAAATTTCTGGAGAAGCTCTAGTAGTTGTTCATTGGTGGATTCCTTTACGGCCGATAAAGAAATCCTTGTTGAACAACTTGTGCATTTGACTGGCCCTGATAGTATCCAACCAAATGCGGTGCGTTGGCCAACTACTGCTGTTCGTCCTGACTTGATGATCTGATTCTCGATAATCCGCCCATAATAGTCTGGTCCTATGATGATGTCGATCGGTCCAGGTCTGAGATATTGAGGATCGGCTAGGTGAAGGTTCTCTAGTGAGCCGATGTCTGCTAACGTACAAGAGAATGATGGCAGTGTAGTTGTCAATTTCCTCAGTACGTGGGCGCTGATTGTGATTTGCTTCTGCCCCTGAATTGATTGAAGACTGACATTTACTATGCCCTGAGTGATGCCTGAGTTGAGTCCGCCAATTCCTATTAGTTCTGTTGATGATGGCCTTCTATTGAGTTGCAGTTGATGTGCTAATTGATCAGTAATAAAGGATAGCTCCGATCCTTGATCAATTAGCGCTCTCGCTTTCATCGTGAATCCTCTAGGTGAATGTGCTCTTAGTCTTGCGGTGGCGAGTAATACCGCTTGTTGGTCTTCTTCTGGCTGATGTACTGCGTGGATTTCCGTTGACCCCTCATTGATCCTCTGGTCGATGATCTCCTTTGATGCTGATGATGTACTTAATCCTGTGAATGTAGAGGACCAACGAGGGAGTGAATGATTTTGTTTAATATATCAAATCATTCACTCACTGGTTGAGGTGCCTGGTTTTGGATGCTCGTCATTTTTCTCCGTTGCTCGGAAACCTGCTTCCATCGATGGCGCCGTTGTCCACGAGCTCCCGTTGTGGATTAGCGTATGGTGGTCTCGATTGCACTCGTGACACGTCTTGGTTGATTTACATTTCGGTTTTCGATGGGGACCCAAACACCTGAAGCATAGCTCCTTATTCACGACGAACTCGTTCCTTTTTACTGGGATGAGTGTCTTAAATAAGGGACAAGCTGCTATGAAATGCCTTCCCTTGCAATACGCGCAGTTCGTCTTGGGGAGAAGCTTTTCTGTAGAGTGGGCGTCCTGCTGTTGAGTGGCTGTGTATCCACCTTTTAATTTCGTGACGAGCTTCCTATTTGCTGGACCGCTCTCATGATACTCCTTGAGACTGGCTCCTGCATTGAGAGCTCTTCCATAAGCCTCAAGAAAGTCTACGAACTCCTGTAGACTGGGAAAATCCTTAGACGTTCCCAACTTGACCTCCCACTGTTTGAGAGTATCCACATCCAGTGATCTTCTCAATATGTGGGCGAAGAGTTGCTCGGTGATGTTCTCTGAATCGAGCCCTGGTACATCCATCAGTTGGTCGAGGGTCTCGACCACTGCTGAGGCTCTTGATCCGAGGATTTCGGCAGTGGGCTTGTGGATCTGTGCAAGTCTAATACTTTATTGAATAGTGTTTGAGCCACTAACCTGGGGTCCTCATACCTCCTGACGAGTTTCTGCCACGCCTTTTCATAACTCGCCGGCTGCGTGTTGAATGTAGCTATGAGCTCGGCTGGTAGCCCTTTCAGGAACGTCTTCAGCCACATGAGCTTCTTTACTGGGGGAATAGTGTCGTCATTCCCTACCATCGTCAGGAACGACTCACTAAACTCTCTCCACTCCTCTCTTTTGCCATCAAAGGGTTTTATCTTGAGGGTCCCCAGTTGGTGAGCGTACGTCGAATCCTGTGCTCTGGCTGCATCCCTAGCATTGACGATCTGGCCTCTTATCTGTCCCATTAAGGTTAAACAACCTCGTTTGTAACGGGACACCTCGTCATAATCCTTGCCCTGGTGATGGTCGTGGTCTTCGGGCAGAGAATCTATTAATAGATCATTAATTTTGCTGAGCTCGGCCCACTCCGACTCAACAATATCCCGTTGGCTTTCTAATTCTTCTATGGTGTATGGGATCTGTGTCTCGTATATACGAGCCAGTTCCCGATACACCTCTCTGATGACTTGAGACTTGTATTTTAGCAACCGAAGCTTGCTGCGTTGAGGTGCGCTAATGTCCTGTTCGGAGGCTCCTATTTCTGAATGCCTCACCTTGATTGGCCTTGTCGGGGTTGGCTCGATGTTGAGGGACTCATCAACCACCGTTAATTTAATTTCCTCCGCAGCATCAGCCCAGGAGCACGACTCCTGTGGGATATCCTTTGGCGTGAGGGTTGAGCTGTCACTGGGCTCGTTGAGATCGCTCATGGTGAGGTGCTCGGTTATCGACGAGTTGACGAGTATCGATCAGTTACCGACTGTTGGATGTCTGCTGTCGGCCGGTTATCGACCGTGACGCTGCGATCGCCACCTGTTGCTCACTATTCGTCCCAAGTTTTGGCTCTCTCCGAAGGCGCTCGAACACTATCGAATCTTCCCGATCACTTGAGGAATTTCACCGTTGGGTTTCCACTGACCTTGGGCTCTGTTTGATGTAAACAAAGTGTCTCGCTGCTAATCCCTCGTTGATTTTCCTGCCTGTTGAAGTCCTTGCTGGCACTTATGAGACCCTCGAAATTTCCAGAAGCACGAGGCGTCCAATTTTTCACACGCGGCACTTCACTTGATTTTTTAACACGCACTTATCCGGCTCGAAGGACCAAATGTTTGGGGAGGTTCTAATCTGTAGGGTGGATGTGGGTGACGAATCAGGTGAAGGATCTGACAGGATTAATCCGGGGGAAATTAAGTTCGTTATTCACTTTTGTATAAAAGTTTAATTGGGGCCACGTGCCACCAAAGTCGAGGGTTTACACATATATTTAACACTTAATTGATAATTTACTGAGTTGTTCTTGAATATTTGATTCACACTTATTTTGATTTGTTGAATAGCTTAATAAGGTAGAACTAGACCCTTTATCTCTGAAGGAGATGCACTTGGGGATTCACTTAGGTGATGTACTGGGGTAGAATTAGGAGATTTACTAATAGATTTACGCGTTACTGCTCTCGATGGCTGTCCACGGTAGACTGGGGCGAGTTTTTGGGCTCCCTGGTCAGCTCGTGGGTCTAGTGACCCGAGGTGTCGCTGCTGACCTTTTGGCCTGACCGGGGGCCTTCATTTGTAATTTGGCGCTAAACATTCGCGTTTCAAACAGACATTTTTTGCAGAGAATCCAATTTTCTACAATAAATGTCTTCTGGTGGAATCCCGTAAATCCATTTGTTTATGTAATAATTGGATTTAAAATTTAAACAACAATCCGCGATTAATTATTAAACTAAGACATCTACACGATTTTTCGATAAAATCATTAATGTGTAAAATTGAATTCCGACCGCTATTGTTTATCATTAATTATCTCGATAAGAGGCTCTTTTACAGGATTTTGTCAGGAGACCTTGTTTGAGGAGTGACTATGTTTTTTGCCGGGATTTAGGGGAAGTGGGACAATTGGTGGTAGAAAATAATGTTTTAACACAAATGGTCCACTAAACCTATTGCTGATGTACTTTTATTAGGCGTGAGCCTTGTGTCCGGATTATACAAACTATTCCTCGTGGAAATTTATAACGGTGCGTATCTCTATAATAATCCGCTGAATTGCTAACACTCCGATAAATTGACAAAATAAGGTTTTAATAGATGATGTACTCAAAAACCCGATGAACTTATACGTTCCTTACAAAATATCTGAACGCCCGATTCTAATTTCTCGATAGGGACGTTAGACACAATTTATAGATGAGGACTGCTCTGATTGAGTTCCCGTAACGAACTGAATGCTTTTAGGTTGTTCTGCGTGAACTGGCCCCGAATTTCAATGCCCTCAAGGTCGCCCGAATTTTCTCGATTGTTCTGATGCTAAACCTGGCGATTTTCTGTTTACGTTTCAAACATCCCGGGGGCATTCATCATCAGGGATGATGAATTTCGTTGATAATTCTCTCAATATGTTTTGATAAATGTTCATATGAATTTATTTCGTTGAATTTTACTCGTCGATTAACTCTGGCTCTGGCTCTGGCTCATCTTCTGGAGGAGTTTCTGCTGGTGGTGGATCCGTCGGTAAGAGACAGAGCTTGGCGATAGGTCTCTTGAACGTCATACTCGTACTGCTAACTCTCTCGATGATGGGTGTGCCGTTCTGATTTGTTGGAACGACTGCTCTTGATGTTCTGACAGTTGCTACTCTTGTTAAACTGTCAGCTCCTGGATGAACAGCTATAACTCTTGCTATTGGCCATTGTGCGGGTGGATAGTCCTCATCTACCATGAGAACCATGTCCCCGACCTTGATGTTTTCTCTCCGTTGATTCCACTTGTAGATGGCCTGGTATCTTTGAAGGCATTCTCTGGACCACCTGGCCCAGAATTGTTGAACCTTCTGCGTGACTAGATTCCATCTCTGCAGCTTGATAGGATTCTCATTGACTAGTGATGGCTCTGGAACTAGTTGCAGAGGCTCACCGATCAGGAAGTGTCCTGGGGTGAGCGCTTGTAGGTCCTCTGGGTCATCCGACATTGGGGTGATTGGCCTGGAGTTCAGACAGGCTTCTATCTGAACCAGGACGCTATTGAGTTCCTCGTAGGTGTATGTCGATGGCCCGAGGACTCTCTTTAGGTGATGCTTCGTCGATTTAACGGCTGCCTCCCATTTTCCACCGAAATGGGGGGCTCTAGGCGGTGAAAAGCTCCACTGGGTCCCATTCGTGGCGAGGGCAGCTTGGATTTGCTGATTTTCTTCGGTCTGCTGATTGTAGAGCCGGGTGAGGACCTTGGACGTTCCGGTGAACGTTGTTGCGTTGTCACTGTACATGACCTTTGGGAAACCTCTCCTTCCGGTGAATCGCTTATAGGCTCCGATGAATCCCTCTACCGTTTCCCTTGTAACCAACTCCAAATGGACTGCTGATGTACTAAAACACACAAATACTGCAATATGTACCCGTGAGGGTTGAGCGTTTGTGGGTCGCCATTTGAGTATGGGAAGGGGTCCTGCGTAGTCCACTCCCGTGTGGAGAAACGCTCTCGTCGGAGATACTCGTACGGCTGGTAGCTGGCCCATCTGTTGTTGCGCCCTTCTTGCTCGGTGCCTGGTGCAAATGGCGCAGCGTAAAATATAGGCGCGTACCGTTCCTCGTCCTCCGATGATCCAATATTTCTGGCGGGTGTAGGCTAGTGTTAGTTGAGTGCCGCCATGCAGGGTTCTCCGATGAGCTTCTTCGATAATTAATGTGGTGAGGCGAGACTGACGAGGTAGAATAACTGGATGAATCTCGTCAGGGTCTAATAGAGAGTTTTTGAGGCGGCCACCAAGTCTGATGATGCCCTCTTCATTGATTATTGGCGTCAGCTTAGCCATTGGATGATTTTTTGGCAGTTGTTGATCTCTCACAAGTATCCTGTAAGCAGAGGCAAAATATTGAGTTTGTGTTAATTTTACCCAGAATATCCTGGCCTCGTTGAGCTCTTGAGTTGTAAGGACAGGTGACTGGGGGACCTCTTCTCTTCTAAATCTCTTGATTGCCCTACTTATTGTGGCTGATACTTGTAGGACTTTCTCTAGTGTTGAGTATTTATTGAGGATTGCCGCAATTTCTTTAACCTGCATTGCTGTTGCTGGATGAGCTGGAGTTGCTCTTGCTTCTATTGCTGCTTCCTCTGGAATGTCGATTGGTGATGATGGCCAGTGGTCATTCTCTTGAGTTAGCCACTCGGGTCCTGACCACCATAGTTTATGCTCTGATAATTCCCTCGTTGTTATTCCCCTGGAGGCGCAGTCAGCTGGATTTTCCTTTCCACTGATGTGCCTCCAGGTAGCGGTGGGAAGTGACTCCTGAATTTTATTTACTCGATTTTGAACGAAGTCCTTCCATCGTGATGAGTGGCTCCTGATCCAAGCCAGTGCTACTGCTGAATCAGACCATAGGTGAATTTTCTCATCTGTTAATTCCAGCATCTTCTGCGTTGTGACCACTAGCTGAGTGAGCAGTACAGCTGCGGTTAACTCGAGTCTGGGGATGGTCATACGTTTGAGAGGCGCCACCTTTGTTTTAGCGCAGACCATTGTCACTGATGCTGGTTGGTTGATCTCCTTGCAACGGATATACACCACTGCACTCATTGCAACGGTTGATGCATCTGCAAATCCGTGAATCTCGATGCCAGATGTGTTTGATGAGATTCTCAGCCATCTGGGTACAGAAATCTTCTCTAGTTCATTGATATTTTCTCTGAAGTTTCTCCATTTTCGAACGTACTCCTGAGGAAGTGATTCATCCCAATTGATTTTGAGTCTCCATAAGTCCTGGATGATCATCTTGCCTCGTACGACGACTGGAGCTAGAAATCCTAATGGATCGAATAGTTGGGCTATCTCTGATAGCACTGATCTCTTAGTAAAGGTCTGTGAGGTGAATTCCTTGGATTTGTAACGAAATGTGTCACTCGATTGGTGCCAGCACAGTCCGAGCACCTTAGTAATAGACTCCTCGAATTGGATAGGTGATGAATTAGTTGATAAACCTAAATCTTCCAGCGCCGTTGGGCAGTTGGTGCTCCACTTCTGTAGGGGAAATCCTCCTGCTTCGCAGAGACCTTGTAGCTGCCAAGCGATTTCTTTAAGCCGATGTACTGTGTCTGCTCCGCCGTAAATGTCATCTACATAACGGCCTTTGGTGAGAGGCTCGACTGCGGCTGGATAGCGATGTCCTTCGTCTTCGGCTAATTGTTGAAGGACTCGAAGTGAGAGCCATGGAGAGCAATTGAGTCCATAGGTTACTGTGGTAAGTCTATAGATGATGAGCTCATGATTCTTGTTAAGCCACAGAATCCGTTATAGATCCCAATCGTCTTCATGCACTGCTATTTGTCTGAACATCTTCACGATGTCCGTTCCAAATGTGAACCGATGTCTTCTAAGCCAGGTCAGCACGTTCATTGTGTCAACCTGAAGTTTTTCACCAGGGTAGAGGATGTCGTTCAGCGACAACCCCGATGAACTTGGACTTGATCCATTGAACACTACTCTTAACTTTGTTGTGATTGCGTCTGTGCGCAGAACCCCATGATGCGGTAGATAATAGGCTATTGCGGGTTCTGTGCTCTCCGCTGATTTCCTCATGTGTCCAAGTGACTCGTACTCCTCGATGAATTCTGTGTAGAGTTTGGCGTAGGCCTCGTTTGATTTGAGGCGCCTTGTGACTGATTGGAGTTGCCTTGACGCAATGAATCTCGATTCTCCTAGCACTTTTGCTGATGTCCTTAAGGGTAGTCTCACTATGTACCGTCCTTTGATATCTCTGAAGTGTGTGCGTTTAAAGAATTCTTCGCACTCGATTTCCTTTAGTGATAGCTCTTGATGTGAGTTATATGGTAACTCCTCCTGGGTCCAGAATTTTTGCAATAGCTCTAATAGTTGTTCGTTCGATGAGTTCCTTACGGCCGTTAGGGATACTCTCGGTGAACAACCTTGATTCTCGATTGGCCCGGTTATTATCCAACCGAAAATCGTTTGTTGGCCAACTAGGTGAGTTTGTTTGGGCTTGACGACTCTGTTTTCGATGATCCGCCCGTAGATGTCCGCCCCTATGATGATGTCTATTGGACCAGGTGTAAGATAGCCAGGATCAGCTAGCTGAAGACCTCGGAAGTGGTTGATCCCGGTTGTCGAACACGAGAACGATGGCAGTCTTGCGGTTAACTTCTTTAAAATAAGTGCGTGGATTTGAATTTGTTGCGTGGTATGAACTGCCTGGAGAAGTATTGAAACGACTCCTCTCGTGCGACCTGAATTGATTCCTCCTATTCCTGCTATTTCTATTGATGATGACCTCCGTTGAAGTTGAAGCTGATGCACTAAAGAGTCAGAGACGAATGATAGCTCTGAGCCTTGATCGATTAGTATCCTTGCTAGGAGTGAATAGCCCTTCGCTGAATAAGCTTTGGCTTGTGCTGTTGCAAGCAGTACGTGCTGATGATCTCCTGAAGAATGATGACTGCTCTGCTGGCTGATTTCCTGATTGATGATACCTTCCTCGATGATTTTCTCCGTTGGCTCACTGATCTTCTCATTGATGATTGATGTTGATGAATTTTCTCGTGCTACTAAGATGTGGTTTAAATGCGATCAGTGAATGCTCGAGTGGGTTATGAGTAGGAAATTTTACTCACTTCCGTTATGCGAGGGTCCGGCGATTGGTTGGTCTCCTGCTGTGGAAAGTCTTCGTTCAGCCCCTCCACTTCCAGTGTAGGAGTTTCCGCCGTGAATGAGGGTGTGGTGTCTTCTCTTGCAGGTGTAACAAGTCTTGCTGCTCTTACATTTGGAGAACAGATGTGGTCCAAGACAATTGAAACACAGCCTTTTGCTGGCCACCACCTCATTCCTCTTGTCAGGTGATAGATCTATGAATTTAGGACAGCTGGAGATGAAGTGTGCCTCCTTGCAGAAGGCACAGTTGTCCTTTGAAAAATCCTTTGGGGTTTGTCCTGGCTCTTTCTGAGCACTCGCTACGACGAGAGCGCTCTTCTTTCGATGATGCATTGCTGATGTACTCTGATGATTTTTCTCTGTGTTTGCATGTAGCTTAGAGCCAGCGTTGATACCTCTACCGCAAGAGTCAACGAAGCTAGTGACTTCTTGCAAGGTAGGGAAATCCTTAGAGCTGCCCACATACCGCTCCCAGGCTCTTAATGTCTCAGTGTCCAGTGACTTCCTGAGTAGATGTACGATCATCTGTTCGATAAGCTGCTCCTTGGATAGACCAGTCATGGCTACAAGCTGGTCCATTGTCTCCAGAGCGGCTGCTGAATTGGAGCTGAGGCTCTCCTCAGTTGCCTTGCTGATTTTCGGAAGATTGAGGATTCGATTGAATAGCGCTTGAGTGATCAATCTGGGATCCTCGTACTTCCTCACGAGCTTCTCCCAAGCTTTCTCGTAATTATCGTCAGTAACTGTGAACGTAGATATGAGACTAGCAGCTGTTCCCCTCAGGGCTTCTTTCAGTCGAACCAGCTTCTGGACTGGCGGGATGGATTGATCCTTTCCTACCAATGACTGAAACAGGTCACTGAATTGTTTCCATTCTGAGTGCCTCCCATCGAATGGAGGTAAGCTGATGCGCTTTAATTGATGTAACTGACTTGATGAGGTTGAGTTGCTCTGAGCTGATTTTCTCTGCAACTCTCCATTTAGACGAAAGATCATCCTGAGACACTCTCTCTTCAGGACTGTTGCGCTCTGGAAGGTCTCCTTGATGATGTCCTCTTGAGTTGGATTTAACTCGTCGCTTAAACTCGTATGAACGTCGAGCATCTCCTTCCAATCCGCGTTGATAGTTCGTTCCAACCCATTCAACTCCTCGCACGTGAGTGGGGGTAGACTTGAACTCTCCAGTGCTTGATGAAGTTCTTGATTGGTATGATTGAGGGTATCTAAATGCAACTCGATCTGTTGCAATTTAAATCGCTGAGATCCATTCAATTGTCCTAGCGGGGGTACCTCAGACATCCTTTTTTTGATTTGAATTTCCGATTCTCGATGATTTTCTGACATAGGTTTTGGAATGTCCTTGCTGCAATGTGCATTATGAGATAAATCAGATATTGAAATGGTTGGAACAACACTTTGAATAGACTCATCTGATTGTTGGTCGTCTTGAGAATCGCTGCTGCTGCGCTGCTCCGTGATTTGGTTGTCCATGGTAAGTGACCGTTGTGTGAGGTTACCGACCGACTGTGCTCTTCGCTGTGTCGGTGTGTTGATGTGTCTCACGTCTGCTGGACTCGGCTAGGTTCGCTCGGCCAATTTGAAGGACCTCGGTTTTTCACTCACGGTGTTTACAACGAGCCGTGTTTACTTTTAGTTTATGACCTCAAGGAATTCGGCACTGACTCTAATAAACCACGAATATTGACCCGAAATCTCTGTCCGTTGATTTTCTTATGTGAACCCCGATAATTTTCTAATCGACGTGGCGTCGATTTTCCACGAGGTTTTCTACCACTCTAATTATTCACTATGCCCCTTATCCGGCTCGAAGGACCAATGTTTGAGGAGTGACTATGTTTTTTGCCGGGATTTAGGGGAAGTGGGACAATTGGTGGTAGAAAATAATGTTTTAACACAAATGGTCCACTAAACCTATTGCTGATGTACTTTTATTAGGCGTGAGCCTTGTGTCCTGATTATACAAACTATTCCTCGTAGAAATTTATAACGGTGCGTATCTCAATAATAATCCGCTGAATTGCTAACACTCCGATAAATTGACAAAATAAGGTTTTAATAGATGATGTACTCAAAAACCCGATGAACTTATACGTTCCTTACAAAATATCTAAACGCCCGATTCTAATTTCTCGATAGGGACGTTAGACACAATTTATAGATGAGGACTGCTCTGATTGAGTTCCCGTAACGAACTGAATGCTTTTAGGTGGTTCTGCGTGAACTGGCCCCGAATTTCAATGCCCTCAAGGTCGCCCGAATTTTCTCGATTGTTCTGATGCTAAACCTGGCGATTTTCTGTTTACGTTTCAAACAGACCTTTCTTGTTGTAAATTAAATTTACAATAAAAAAGATCTTTTGACAAAACCCCGTAGGGCTATTGCGTAATGAGATAATTAACATTTAAATATTTAGCTTTGGAACGCCAAGGGGGATGCCCGCGATTTTCAGAATTTTTCCACCAAAAAACACGTTTTGCTAATTATCCTGTAAACAAATGGGTTTACAACATTTTGTCAAGACGGTTTTTTTGCCAAAAATTCAATTTTACACATTAATGATCTGTTTAAACTATAGCTAAAAAACGCCCCCCAACTCGACGACAAGTGATCGATGAATTTCGGATACTTCCGGGGTTCATCGGGTCACTGGTCATCGGTCTCGGTCACCAACTCGAGACCCCCCCCAAATCAGTCTTACAACGTATCTCCAACGTACCGGTCAACATAATTCTACCTTTTCGAATTATTCAACGTCTCTCAACTAAATTTCGAACCTCAACGATCCACGATTTCACACGGGTGAAACTCAACGAACATTGTGCAATTTGTATAGTTTTACACCTAGTGACAATAAAACCACGAAGTTTTTTACAAATTAGTGTCGTGTGCCTTCAATTGCATCTTGCTACACCAATCCCAATTTTTTCCGACGCCCGACCACCCAAAACAACGTTCCTCAACTAAACATTGGTCCTTCGAGCCGGATCGTGCGGTAAAAAACAGTGAAAAATTGTGAAAGTGCAGTGAAAATTCAACGGAAAACCAACAAGGACGCCAAGTCCTATAGTGAAATCAACGGCCCGTGGAATATTCTGGAACATTCCAACGATAAACCCAACAACATTCCAACGATAATCCCAACGTGAGAACAATAAGAATTTATTGCCCTCGACCCTTGGTGTTAACTTTGTTTACATTCCGTCGGGTCTCAAATTTCCCTGACCGCGTGTGTGACCATTCGTGAGTGCTCGGCCAACTTCGCTCAACTTCGCCAGTAGTCCCCCACTTACTGGGACACTGCTCCACGAGTGAGGTCGCACCCCACTCAACGGTCGGTACAGCGCAGCGGTCGGTAAAGCTCAACGGTCGGCAACGTAGTTATCAGTTACCAGCATGGCAGATGATAGAGAGTACGAGCCAACCCAACCCATTGAGATCAACGTCGAGATCAACCCCGTACCTCCAATCGTCGTCAACCCTCCAGAGACGCAAGCTCCAACCACACAGGAGCATGAAGACTGGGCAACCGCTGTGGAAACTTTTCCTTCAGTCAACATCTCAAATATTAAAACGAGGAAGTCCGAAATACCAACGATGCCATCAACTTCAAGTACACCAACGCAGCTCTCAACAGGTACAGCCAATCAACTAGAGTTTCTGGAAGACCGAATACTTGAATTCAACGCCATTGATGAGGAACTGAGGGAATTAAGAGCCTCAGATACAACGTTGGAGGAACTCAACGGCCATGAGGAATATTTAAAGGATGCCTGGACTGAATTTGCTGAGCGATCACAGGCATTGATTGCTAATCTACCTGCTGATCACAGCTACATGACGGGAAAGGCATTCCTCAAAACTGGAGAATTAAAACGGCAGACGCTGAAGAGGATCTGGAAACTTAAAGGGGAAATATCAACGAAGGAGAAATTATCCGCGGGTAGAACAACGACCACTCAACTGAAAAGAATTGACCTCCCAATATTTCAAGGAAAATTTTCCCAGTGGAAAGAGTTTGCTGATCTTTTTCAGAATCTGGTTGGGAGAAAATCAGACATGTCGCCTGCAGAAAAGTTGGTGAGGCTGAAGGAGGCTCTTAAGGGACCCCCAGCTGAGTTGATCTCGTCCTTCACTGCTACGGACATCAATTACGAGAAGGCATGGGACAAACTTCAACGGCATTATGAGAATCCACGTCTCATCGCCGGACACCTCTTCAACAGGGTGCTCAACTTGCGGCCAATGGCTAAGGGAGACGCCAAGGCCATGATAACCAACGCACACATTGCTCGTGAGACAGTGGACCACCTGATCAGCACCGCCGGGATTCCCAAAGAGGATTTGGGTGAGCAATTCGTTTTTCACTTGCTCAAGCGATCAATGGAGGCTGATACTCGCACCACGTGGGAACAGAGGCTGGGAACATCAACAAATTTCATACCTCTGCAGGATTTAGTCAACTTCCTGGAGTCAACAGCAAGAGGCATGACTCCAGATGATCAACACGAACCAACGGTTCATCAACGGCCAAAGGAGAAAATTCAACGTGGTAAATCACCACCTCGATCACGCGTTTATCATGCCGCCGAAGCAACAGCTCAACGAAAGGAGCCTCAACATATTAAGCCTGCTGATTGCTGTGCATATTGCAGCGCCAAGCATTTCATTGGAAGTTGCCCAACATTTCTCAGCCTCTCAGCGCAGAAAAAACTAGAGTTTCTGGCAACAACTCGACTGTGTTACAACTGCTTCGGTACACACCTGGTGACAAGATGCAAGTGCACCAAATCCTGCATGAAATGCCAAAACAGGCACCACACGCTGTTGCACATGGACCCAAAGGACAGATAGAGGACATCGACAATCAACAGCGGTCCAGAGCAACCATCAACGAGTGCGGAATCAGGTCGTTCAACATCAACACAATCAACTAAAGTCAACGAGAACTCAACAGCTTCAACGACTAGCCAGGGGATTTACGCCCCCCTGAGTCAAGTCGAAGAATCGACTCAACGGAATTCGGTCAACGCAGAGGACGCTAAGTTCTCCCACAAATCAACGGATCAACGACTAGTGCTCTTGGCTACAGCTAAAGCTAGGGCATTCTCCAAAAGCGGATTCTACACGATCGCCAGAATCCTCATCGACCAAGGCTCAGAGCTTTCATTTATTTCGGAAAGCCTGGTTCATCAGCTTCAACTACAACGACGACATTCAACGATTGAACTCATCGGAATTGGTGGAAAACACGCATGTTCAACGAGAGGGATTGTGGCAATCACGCTCCAATCAACGAAACAGCCATTTCAACAAGTTGAGATCAACGCCCACATCCTGCAAAAGCTAACCTCACGGTTACCAACGTTCTCATGCTCATCTGCATCAATCGGATCACTGCAGCAGCTTCAACTGGCAGATGAGAACTATTCAACACCTGGACCTATCAACATAATTATCGGAGCTGACAACTACGGGAAAATCATCGGCAACGGGATTGAAAAATCCAACGATGATCAATTAGTTGGCCAACTAACAACATTCGGATGGATAATATCGGGTCCATTATGCAACACAACGTCTTCAACGAGGACCTCCTTATCCGCGGCAAGGGGATCTTCCAACGAACAATTAACGGAGCTTCTACAAAGATTCTGGGTCCAGGAAGAACCACCAATCTCAACAAATCCAACCAACGAGCTCACACCAGACGAATTAGAGTGTGAAGAACACTTTCAACGCACTCATCAGCGAGACACGTCTGGGCGCTACATTGTGCGACTGCCACTTCGCACATCAACAGCAGCGCTCGGAGAATCGAGGAATAAAGCGCTTCGTCAGCTCCAGTCGGTGAAACGAAGACTAAACGCTAATCCTGACTACAGCAAACTCTACTATGACTTTATCAACGAATACGAAGCACTTGATCACATGCGACGTATACAACAAATATCAGAACCAGCAACAAACTACTACCTGCCACATCATGGGGTTCTGAGGGAAGATTCGCTAACCACGAAGCTTCGAGTAGTCTTCAACGGCTCCAACAAGACATCAACGGGTATCTCACTCAACGACATCCTCCACGCGGGCGGAAAGCTTCAAGTGGATGCAATGGATGTACTAACATGGTTGAGACGACATCGACTCGTCTTCGGCACCGACATCGTTAAGATGTTTCGACAAATCAACGTACACCCTGACGATTGGAATCTTCAACGCATTCTTTGGATAGACAACAATCAACAACTTGTGACATACCAACTAACAACGGTCACATATGGACAGAAATGCTCTCCATGGCTCTCTTTGAGAGTTCTTCAACAACTCGTCAACGATGAAGGTCAACGATTCCCTGCAGCAGTGCTACCGCTAACTAAAGGCCGCTATGTCGACGACATTTACGGTGGAGCGGACTCTGAGGGAGAATTCAAAGAAATGATAATCCAACTTCAACAGATCTGCCAGGCGGGCGGATTTCCACTTCAAAAGTGGACCAGTAATCGCCCAGAGATACTCCAACAGCTCAACTTGTCAACGGGACCGGCAGGTACAGTGCAATTCGAGGAAGCAGTCATCAAAACGCTCGGATTGTGCTGGCATCCAGCAACAGATTTATTTCAATATAAATCTAGAACATTCAACTCAACGAGCTTCACCAAGAGGGTACTGCTATCGGAAATAGCTCAAATTTTCGATCCTCTTGGATTCATCGCACCAGTCATTGTTCGAGGAAAAATACTCATCCAAGAACTATGGCTGCTTAAACTCGCTTGGGATGATCAACTTCCACTCGACTATGTTCGAAGGTGGAAAGAGTTCAGGGAGGAACTCACGCAACTAAATCAACTGTCCATCCCAAGATGGCTAAATCTATCTCCAACGACTACCAACGTACAAATACATGGATTTGCCGACGCATCAACAGCTGCCATGGGAGCAGTCGTTTATCTACGAGTTCAACGAGACAACGAAACACCAACAATCAGCTTGGTGTGTGCAAAAACAAGAGTTGCACCACTGAAAAAGCTGACGATTCCACGCCTGGAGCTAACCGCGGCCCTTCTGCTAACAAAAATTGTCAGCTGGGCACAACGCACATTGGAAATCAACGGAGAGACATACCTTTGGTCTGATTCTTCTGTAGCTTTGGCATGGATCAACAGCCATCCATCGAGATGGAAGGAATTCGTTCACAATAGAGTAACGAAAATCCAGGAAGAGTTACCAACAGCCGTATGGAGACATGTTGGTGGGATTTACAACCCTGCTGACTGTGCTTCACGTGGCATTTCACCGAGTCAACTCAACGAACATCACCTTTGGTGGAAAGGGCCTGACTGGCTAGCAAAACCGCCGTCAGCCTGGCCACAACATACAACCAGTGCTCCAACGGAAGTCTCTCTTGAAGAGAGACCAGCAACAGCTCACCCAGTAGCTGCTGAAGCTAGGCAGCATCCACTGACAGAGTTCCTCAACAGATATTCTACCTTATCAAAAGTATTACAAGTCACCGCAACGATGAATCGAGCCATCCAACGACTTCGACGACAACCAACGCCCGATTCATCAGTATTAACAACGATAGAACTCAACGAAGCGAGGACATTCTGGGTTAAGGTAACACAACACCAATACTTTGAATCTGTGTTTCAGAACTTGAACAGAGATATTCAACTACCTCGCCAACATCCACTGGCCAAGCTCACCCCGAGAATTGATGATCAAGGAATTCTCAGGCTTGGTGGACGACTAAAGAACTCATTGCTTGATCCAGACGAGACTCATCCAATTATCTTACCACGACAATCTCGCCTGACAACGCTCATCATCAACGAAGCTCACCAGAAAACACTCCACGGAGGAGTTCAACTCACCATGGCTCACATCAGACAACGATACTGGATCGTTGGTGGCAGAAAGTCAGTGCACGCAGCAATTCTGCGTTGTGCTGTCTGCACCAGATTCAGGGCAACAAGAGCCCAACAGTTAATGGGTCAACTTCCAACAGCCAGAGCAACGCCTTCAAGACCATTCCTGCATACTGGAGTGGACTATGCAGGGCCACTTCCAATCCTGAAGTGGAGACCAACGAACGCGCAACCATCAACGGTTCATATAGCGGTTTTTGTGTGTTTCACAACCTCAGCTGTTCACCTTGAACTGGTCAACAGACAAACAACGGATGCATTTATCGCAGCATACAAAAGATTTACTGGAAGGCGAGGCATTCCAGCTATCATGTATAGTGACAATGCAACGACATTCGAAGGAGCAGCCAACGAACTCAACAGACTATACAACCAAGAATCTCCAGATAACCAACAAATTAGAGCTGCTCTTGCTTCCAACGGAACCCAGTGGAAATTCATCCCACCAAATGCTCCTCACTTCGGAGGCAAGTGGGAGGCCGCTGTAAAGTCAACGAAGTATCATCTACGACGAGTATTAGGAACAACAACGTTAACATACGAAGAGCTCAACACGATCCTGATACAAATCGAGGCCTGTCTCAACTCAAGGCCTATTGTTCCGATGAGAGATGACCCAGATGACCTTCAGGCTCTTACACCAGGGCATTTCCTCATCGGAGAACCTCTTCAACTACTCCCGGAGCCATCTCAACTCAACACAAATATCAACAAACTCACACGATGGAATCTGGTGACCCAGAAAATACAACAATTCTGGTCGAGATGGTCCAGGGAGTGTCTTCAACGTTACCACTCCATCTACAAGTGGAATCAACAGCAACGCAACATCAAGGTGGGAGATATGGTCCTGATGATCAATGATGATCTCCCTCCAGCACGTTGGCCACTGGCGCGAGTCATTGCGGTAAGGCCAGGGCCTGATGGACTAGTGAGAGTCGCAGAACTGCTCACAGCAACACCAGAAGTCCCAACGAATCCAGATGGATCACCATCAACACAGAACATTCGGGTTCAACGACATCAATACACCAGACCGATAGCAAAACTTTGCTTGCTACCAACGGACCCAACACCAGCAGACCAACAAGAGGACAACTAGAGATTACCATCAACAGAGGATTCATCACGCCTGATGAATGCGGGCGGGATGTTTAAACTATAGCTAAAAAACGCCCCCCAACTCGACGACAAGTGATCGATGAATTTCGGATACTTCCGGGGTTCATCGGGTCACTGGTCATCGGTCTCGGTCACCAACTCGAGACCCCCCCCAAATCAGTCTTACAACGTATCTCCAACGTACCGGTCAACATAATTCTACCTTTTCGAATTATTCAACGTCTCTCAACTAAATTTCGAACCTCAACGATCCACGATTTCACACGGGTGAAACTCAACGAACATTGTGCAATTTGTATAGTTTTACACCTAGTGACAATAAAACCACGAAGTTTTTTACAAATTAGTGTCGTGTGCCTTCAATTGCATCTTGCTACACCAATCCCAATTTTTTCCGACGCCCGACCACCCAAAACAACGTTCCTCAACTAAACAGATCTTATCGAAAAATCGCGTAGATGTCTTAGTTTAATAATTAATCGCGGATTGTTGTTTAAATTTTACATCCAATTATTACATAAACAAATGGATTGACGGGACCCGCCATAAGACATTTGTTGTAGACAATTTGATTCTTTGATAATCAAGAAATCGCGTTTATTATTTAACGTGTTTATTATTATTTCGACAATTTTAAACATTAATTATGTAATTTAATCACCCTCTCTACCCCCCCCCCCCCAAGGTTTGTCTTGAAATTGGCAAAGATTGAGAGAGAAATATCTTCCCCCCCCCCTCTCTACCACTCACTAGCGGAATGGAACGTCCGTCCGTGGAGAAGGGGAAGCACGCACACCGCTTACCCGCGGCACACGGACGTACAGCCGCGCAAAGCTCGCGCCCCATTGGCCGGTCTTTTCACCCCCATATCTCGATAGGGGTGCGTCGGGGCGAAAAGTGGAAAAGGATTTTTCGGTTCCAAACCACCCCCCAAACACGCCGGTGCACCCTTCACAATAAGATAAAGAGGACCCTGTATACATAAAAATATAACTATAGAATATAAACCTGCATATATATATATATACCTACCTACCTGCATATATATGTATAGGTTTTTGTTCTATATTTGTATTTTTATGCTTCTCGTGGTGCTGTTTTCCTTTCGAAATTATAGTTCTTTGATTTTTTTTTCATTCTTTTTCTATGGGAAAGATGTCACATTGCATTCAGCGCATCTTCGTGGCTTTTATTTTTCAGCGACGAAATGTCAATGGGCGCCCAAAAAATTCAACGCCAAAATGTCGCCGCGCCAAAAAACCGGCGCCAAAAAAGTGGCGCCAAGACGCCGGCGCCAAAAAGTCGCGTACCGCTAAACTGGCCATCTTGAAAAAACTAGCGCCATCAACGGTAACTAGCGTCGCCAATTGTCAATTCGATTTTCAGAAAAAAGTCCACTTAGCGCGCCGGGTTATTTGTAAGTCAATAACACTGGGCGCTTTCCATCGTAGGGTACTGCCTAACACAGTATTAAAAAGGAGAACCACGATTGATCAAAACAACACAACAAGACATATGTTAGTTAACACTGTGTCACTCTATGTCCCTTGATGGAAAGTACCAATTGTTACCGGTCAATTCATCACGATAGAACGCCTCAGTACTTCATCAGTGGATTGCAACATTACTCAACCGGAGTATTTAACCTTCTCAATTGATTCAACTGAATATGGTATTCACGATTAAGATCATTTCCACTTGATTCCTCGATCGACCGTTGAATCGGGATAATCTACAATCGAATGTTTTTCGAGTAACTATATCAGCAACGAGTGACTTAATTTCGGAGATTGTACAATATTTTCTCCGAAATTTGTTTATTGCTTTCTAGAAATGAAGTTTGACACCCATCTATCTATTAACTACTCACTTACATACAATTTTTATGTTCTGAAGTATACATAAAATGCCGGGCGCGCCAAGTGGACTTGTTTCTGAAAATCGAATTGGCAATTGGCGACGCTAGTTACCGTTGGTGGCGCTAGTTTTTTCAAGATGGCCAGTTTAGCAATCACAGATATATTAAAGTCCGCTCACACATGGACATATGAGCGTATGTATCATTTATGTGTTTCAGACTCATTGATCAGACTTGAGCCGACAATTTGCAGAGGGCGTTTTGTTATTTAGCGTTTAGAATGGCGATATGCTATTCATAAATGATCCTGGATTCATTCACTTGAGATATCAGGTTCCTCTTACCAATATGAATTGTGAACGATGTGCTTGGCGTATTTTTTATTTCAAGTTTTTTTTTTGTAAACAAAAGTAACCATATTTTTTTTTGGAAAATAGGATCAGCCACTAAAACGTCAACTTGGCGAAATTTTTTCACAAAAGTTTTTTTGTGATTTTTTTATAGGGTGTATATTTTCTCTAACACGTTCTGACCGTGACGACAGCTGCACGACGAGTGGCGATTTATTGGCCACTTGAGGATCTCCTCGAAGTATTCGGGAGTCCTCGGCCTATTTTCGTCCATTTCCGGGGGGTGATATTCGCCTTCCCCTGATCCACCGATCGATGCTTGGTGGCATCTTCGGTGGCCGAGGGGGGCGGGGAGACGCACTACGCAACGTGCGTGTGCGCCCATTGTCCTGAGTCGCGTGGTGAACAGTGGACTGCGGCTTGGGGGGGGCGCGCTACGTCACTTCCTCCTTGTGCGTGAGCGTGGTCAGTAGGGGACCGCGGGAAGGAGGGGGAAGACCTACGTCTTCCTATCCTCCAGTGATGATTCTCTCCGATGGTTCTCTCGCTATCCGAGCTCGGCGAGTAGGGGATCGGGGCAGGGGGAAGCACTTATGGGAAGAGGTTCTCCAACGGTGTACAAACGAATAAGTGAATACTAATAGAATAGGCGGCGTGCGGCGGGGCGGTGTCAACATAACCTTTAAGGTTATGTTGCCTCGTCACAACACATACCTTTTAAAGACAGGGATTTTCCCGATTGGTCATCCCACTGTGCATGTGGGGCGTGATGGTCAGCTTATATGCCCTAATAATACTATTCCGTGGATAGAAGGTCTTGTGAAATGGCGCTTTTTCCCCCATCGTCAATTATTTCACCCTGTTTTACCAGCAAAAGCCCATGAAAAGTTACTGTTCCCTCTCCGTCGATCATGCTGCGATGATCTTGTACAAGACAATTGCCCTGATGATAATCCCGCTGATTGCGAATTTTTGGGTACTTGGGTTGCCCCAGAGCTTCGTAAAGCCGTACAGAAAATATATAAAATATTGGAAATCAGCGAACCTTGGGAGTATAAGAGAACTACGCGGTATAATCCTGTAACGCGAACAGGTGGATTATCTGCCGAATACATTAACACTTTTTTGAAAATAAAAAAAGAGGCTTCGGATTGGCCTGCTGAGTGCGTTGATAATGAATCAAAGGATAGATATATTGCTGAATATGAGGCGCGAGAAGGTATAAAACTTGATAAGGATAAAATTCAAAAGAATGCTGGATGAAGAGCAGTAGCTAAACTTTGTTTAAACTGTCTTTGAGGTACATTTGGGGAGAGAGAAAACGTGACAAAAAAAGCTATTATTCGAAGACATGAGGAATTGGTAAATATAATGTTTAATCCTGAAATTGAAGTAACAGGACTTGTTCGTGTTGATAACGACACTCTCTTCATGTCCTGGAAACATTTAAACGAAGCCGCGGAAATTTGCACCAATGCTAATGTTACATTCTTATCGAAAAAAACAACAAGAACGTGTGCTATAATAGCCTTAGTTATCCTGTGGAAAAAACGGTCCTCCAATTAAGCTATTGAATTCTAATTTGATTGACGATGCTTTTGCTATGTGATTTCTGCATAAACTTAATATATGATTGTCTATTCTGGGGATATTTGCCTTATTGTATAATATTAGATTTTTATAAGATTTTGTACGGTTAGACTCTGGGGTTCTGTACATATTTAGACATGCTCTCAGGTAATATCTCTCTAGAATTCTAATTTTTTCCATCAAGTGTGCAGGTATGTTGAACCAAATGGGACAAGCATATGTTAATATGGGTGTTCAAAATCCCGCGGTCAATTCAGGATGACCAACCGGACGACCTCGGCCAATCACCCTTGACCATCGTAACGAGAGGTCACGATCGAATTCGGGATCGTTACGATGGTCAGTACGCCATCATCATTCGGACAAGACATACGGTGTGTCTTACGGGAAATTCCACCGGGGAATTTTTGGCTACCAACGGATAACCAACGGGGTTAGATCGGCAAACCAACACGGCGGAAAATACAGTCCACTATTAAGTAACGAATAGTTTTTACCACCTCGGAGTGCACACAGTGTATATTTATTTAAACAAATAAATCGGAACATTATCACACCACGTGCCAATTATTCGCCATTCCCGGAACTTCCTCACCCACCATCCCATCCGGCCCAAATCATCCCGGAAACTCACAATAAAATAAACATTGGTCCTTCGAGCCGGATTCGGGAGTGAAGTGTGTGAAGTGCATCGGAAAATTCATCGTGGGAATTCTACGTGGGATAAAGGACGCCGGCCACGCGGTAATCTACGGGGCCCACTTCATAGAACCCACGGACTCGGCGAGGACATCGGCCAAATTCCTCAAGGGATTACACACGGAACAATAGCAACGGGCTTTGTTTACATCGGATTACCCGAGAGGTATCAAGGTCGAACACACCGGGCGCTCAACTCGGCATCGAGCGCGTTATCGATCGACGAGGCGGTCGGTAACTCAGCGGCGGTATACTAACAACAGTCGGTAAATACTTACCAACCAATCGGTAAGTCAACCATCAGCGCCTATACATCCCGGGTCAACGCATGCGCCACCCATCAAATAAGGGATACATAGTTAGTTGGGTCCAAATTTACTAAATTTAAATTACAATTTAAAGGGACACTCATCAGTAACAATGGAACGAGATCCCTCCGAATTATGGACCACGATGATGGAGGAGAATGACCGGATTCTCTCATCGATGGGAATTTCGGAGGATCCCACAACGGAAATTCTCGGCAACGCATCGGAGGAGGCCTCCTCCAAGGAACTGGTATCGGAGCCGGTTACTAAGACTAGGAGGTCTATCACACCTTGGCCCAGTAGTGTGGAAAACCGGATCAGGATCCAACTAACTCGGATGAGATCTCTACGGGAGATCACGGAAAGGCTGCGGAGCGAAGAGGCAGGAGCCCTTCGCTATGATGAGCTCCAATCAAATCGGATCGTGGTAGGGGACACGTGGTCCAAATTCTCGGCCTACCACGAGAAGCTGATTGAGGAATCAGGCGAAGAAGTAATGGACCACCCTTACTTCGCCGAAGATATGTTCGCCCAGGCGGACAGAATCTATCGGAAGGCGATGGATGAGCTAGGCCGCAGAGCGGCCAGTCTCCCACAACGCGGATCGGGAAATCAACAGGGATCCTCAACCAGCCATTTGGAACGATTACAGGTGCCGGAGTTCCACGGCACCTACTCGGAGTGGAGAAACTTCCACGACGCCTACGTATCACTTGTCCACAGCCAGGCCGGCTATTCGGATATGGACAAGATGATACGGCTAAGGAAGGCGCTAAAGGGATCGGCGGCAGAGCTCATCACCAACATCGGGACGGGAGCTGCCCACTATGAGACAGCCTGGAAGAAGCTCGTAGCCCGGTACGAGAACCCACGGCTGATTATGGCAGCTCATTTAAATCGGCTGTTGAAACTGAAGGACGTGAAGGAGCTATCGTCTAAGAGCCTCCTTCAGGTAATTGACGCGGTTACGGAATCGCTCACGGCTCTCAAGAACCTCGGGGCACCGACAGAATGGTGGGACATAATGATCTGTCACCTAATTAGGAGGTCTCTTGATCGGAACTCCAGCCAGGACTGGGAGCTGAAGCTGGGAGACTCCACAGATCCCCCGCAGCTGGAGACCTTCCTCGAGTTTCTCAGGGCCCGAGCAAGGGCCTGGGAAAATATCGAGAGGGAAGGGGAAAAGCTGACTTCGGAACGGCCGAAACAGTCAGCAAAGGTCCATCACGGAACGACATCGGGACCATCATCAGAGGCTAAGGGAACCTCGAACAAAAGGACGGCATGTGTGGCCTGCGGAGGGCCACACTGGATTGGACCGGAGTGTGCCAAGTTCTTCGGCATGAATGCCGTTCAAAAGAGGCAGTTCCTCGTAGACGAGGGACTGTGTTACAACTGCTTGGGGCCTCATCGGGCAACAAAATGTAAGAGCACCAGGAGGTGTCGGCATTGCAACGGGTTGCACCACACTCTCATCCACGAGAGGAGGCACGATACGCCGGAAAACTCAACAAAGGCCAGCACATCATCGGAGCCTAGCACGAGCGGTTAAGTAGCTCTTTATTATACACTATAATAAATATCGGCTACCTTAACCGCTGTGTACGTTGACAGGAAACATCACGGGAACCGGAACCGGAGCGAGCATCAAGGCGGTTCCTGTCAACGAACAACCGGGACCAGCATCACACCAGGACCAGCAACACGGCGCATCACCATCGGAGAAGAGGTCGACGACCTCTCAGATTCATCTCGGGGAATCTTATAACTCGGAAGTGTACCACCACTCGGAAAATCTACCGGAAAAACAGCAATATTCGGGTGATCATCAACATTCGGCGGAAATTCAATTCGGACAGAAATCCCATGAAGAAGCCATGCCTCGTGAAGAGGAACCACACTCGGAGAAGCAACCGGACAATCACCACGGGGATCAATATCATTCGGAACCGCAGTCGGTCAATCAGGTGGACACGCGCAACGTATTGGAAGCTCAACAGAGCTGTCAGCAGGGAAATCAACTGGTCGTCCTGGCAACGGCAAGGGTTATTGCCCTGAATCACCACGGATATTCAAGACCAGCAAGGATCCTCATCGACCAAGGCTCAGAAGTGTCATTGGTATCTGAGCGCTTGGTCAATCAACTACAATTGAAAAGGAGGTCCTCATCACTATCAATTGTCGGCATCGGAGAGACTTCCTCGGGAAGCACGCGTGGGGTTGTGTCATTCGACTTACAACCGAGACACAATTCTACTGCGTTGTTCAACTTGGAGGCTCACATCATGAGCAAGCTCACGGCAAAAATCCCACCATTTGCCTGTGACACACGGACTCCCCAGGAACTTTGGAAACTCAATTTGGCGGATCGGACATTCCTGCAACCTGGGGCTATTGACATAATCATCGGAGCTGATTACTACGGAAAAATTATCACGGACGGAATTATGAGATACAACGGAACAGGTCTCATAGCCCAGCAGACATCCTTTGGCTGGGTAGTGTCGGGGCCAGTCTGCTGTACAGGCTGCGCTAAGAAGCGGTCACTGAGGGTGACCACACGGACCATCAACCAACAATTATTGGACTGCTTAAAGAAGTTCTGGACGCAGGAAGAAATACCGGACAACCCATCAACGGTAATGAGTAAGGCTGATGCAGAATGCGAGCAGCATTTTGTGGAAACTCATAGAAGAGACGCAACGGGACGGTATACAGTACGTCTACCGTTTAAATCATCGCCTGCCGTCCTAGGGGATACAGCATCGACGGCTCGGATTCGCTTACAGAAGCTCAACAGGCGATTGGCGGCAGATCCACAGGCTCATACACTATACCGGAAATTCATTAAGGAGTATGAGGCCTTGGATCACATGCAACGGGCACCATCGACGTCAGAGACACGGTTGGCATACTACTTGCCTCATCACGGAGTGCTGAGACCGGATAGCACGACGACCAAACTAAGGGTCGTATTCGACGCTTCACATCGAAGCTCTACGGGAGTGTCACTGAATGATATCCTTCATTCAGGACCAAAACTTCAAACGGAGTGCTCTGACGTCCTCATCTGGCTTCGTCGGCATCGATTAGTCTTCGGAGCGGACATCGAGAAAATGTTCCGCCAGATTCGCGTCCATCAGGATGATTGGGACTATCAACGAATCTTCTGGAAGGACGACGACGGCCAGATCATCGAATATCAGCTAACAACGGTCACTTACGGGACCAGCTGTGCACCTTGGCTGTCTCTTCGGGTGCTGAAGCAGCTGGCAATCGATGAAGCTCATCGATTTCCTTTGGCTTTATCAACGTTCGCACGGGGGCGATACGTTGACGATATCTACGGAGGTGCAGAAACCGAAGAGGAATTGGGAAAAAATAATCAAGGATCTAATCGGACTCTGCATGGCGGGCGGCATGCCACTGCAGAAATGGTGCAGCAACGCGCCACGGACACTCGGACAACTCGGAATATCGGCGGAATCAGCTCCAACTATCGAATTCGGGGAATCATCAGTGAAAGTGCTGGGCCTCTGCTGGCAGCCTCAGACAGACACTTTCCACTTCAAGGCAAGAAACTTCAGCGGAGACACCATCACCAAACGCGTAATCCTGTCCGAGATTGCGCAAATTTATGATCCTTTGGGACTAATAGCACCGGTCACCATCACGGCAAAAATATTTATACAAGAATTGTGGCTGCTCAAGCTCGACTGGGACGAGCAAATACCAATGACACACACTAAACGGTGGAGAAGTTTCAGGGAGGAACTTCAACGGCTGAGCAGCCTATCAATACCACGATGGCTACATCTTTCATCGGGAAAGAAAATACAACTTCACGGATTTGCGGACGCATCGACCCTGGCAATGGGTGCATCGGTCTATCTTCGATCCTGGTCAGCATCATCGGGAGTCAACGTCAACTTGGTTTGTGCCAAAACCAAGGTGGCTCCCCTCAAGAAGATGACCATTCCACGGCTGGAGCTCACGGCAGCTGTCATGGTCACAAATCTAATGGCCTATGTACAGCGAGCTCTGGAACTTGACGATGCGGAGCTCTACTCATGGAGCGACTCATCAGTAGCCATCGCATGGATCAACGGAGATCCATCACGGTGGAAGGACTTTGTGCAGAACAGGGTTCTCAAGATCCAAGAAACCCTGCCTACTGCCAAATGGAATCACATCAACGGCAAGGAGAATCCAGCGGACTGCGCATCAAGAGGAATATCACCAACGGAATTGCGGGAGCATCATCTCTGGTGGACTGGACCATCATGGCTTGTCCAACCACCAGAACAATGGGTAGCAGCATCAACGGAATTAGCATCAACCTCGGAATTAGCATCAGTGGTGGCAATGGAGGCGAAACCACCCACCATCAGCTCATATCCAGTGCACATTGTCGACGAAGATGCACTGATCAATCGGATTTCGTCATGGAACAAGCTAGCTCGAATCACAGCCTGGGTGAATCGAGCAATAAACAAATTCAAGGGACAACCAACACCGGATTCTCCACAACTCGGAACTACGGAAATAGACGACGGAAGACTGTTCTGGGTTAAGTACACCCAACAGCGATACTTCGGACGGGAAATCACCACATTGAAGGCTGGAAGATCACTGGCAGCCAAGCATCGTATGGCGACGCTGACGCCATACCTGGAGAACGACGTCATGCGCATGGGCGGACGTCTTCGGAATTCAACATTGGATCCGGAGGAGAAGAATCCAATTATTCTCCCACGTCACTCACCGCTATCATCACTTATCATTGCGGAAGCTCATCAGAGGAGCTTCCACGGGGGAACGCAACTCACGTTGGCACACATCCGGCAGAGGTACTGGATCATCGGAGGACGGGCACCAGTACGCTCACACATATTAAAGTGCGTCATCTGCGCACGTCATCGAGCTGTGCGAGCTCAACAGCTGATGGGACAGCTGCCATCGCGACGAGTGACACCATCACGAGTCTTCCTTCACTCAGGAGTAGACTTCGCCGGCCCAATCAACATCCTGAGGTGGAGAGGCTCCGGGGCAGGCAAAACGATGTACAAGGCGTACATTTGCTTATTTGTCTGCTTCGCCACATCCGCCACACATTTGGAACTGGTCACAGACCTCACGGCGGACGGATTCATCGCAGCGTACAAGCGATTTACGGCAAGACGGGGAATTTGCGCGACCCTGACCAGTGACAGGGGATTAAACTTCATCGGGGCAGAAAAGGAATTACGGCAAATCATCCACCAGGCATCTAGCGAATCGGCAACCATCAGGAACTGGCTAGCAACAAACGGAACGGAATGGAGATTTAACCCGCCCTACTCGCCACACATGGGAGGCAAGTGGGAGGCCGCGGTTAAATCCACGAAACATCACCTACGGAGAGTGATAGGAACTTCAACTCTGACGTACGAGGAATTTACGACTCTTCTGACTCAGGTTGAAGCCATCCTGAACTCGCGGCCACTCTGCCCGATAAATAACGACCCGCAAGACACCACGGCATTGACACCAGGGCACTTCATCATCGGCGGATCGCTGACAGCGATTCCAGAACCAAGTCTGGAACACATCAACACGGATCGGTTAAACCGGTGGCAACTTATCACGCAGAAGGTGCAGAACTTCTGGGACCATTGGGCACGCGAGTGCGTGCATCGATATCAACAAATCTATCGGTGGAGGAAACCAACGGACGACATTAAAATTGGGACGTTGGTTCTCATATCAAATGAGCAGGAACCGCCAACCAGATGGCCCCTGGCTCGAGTCATCAGGATCCACCCGGGACGGGACAACTTGACCAGGGTTGTCACACTTTGGAAGGGCAACAAGGAAACGCAGCGGGCAATCCATCGACTGGTCCCACTACCAATCAACGGCGACCTACTGGAAGGTCAAAATTAAACGGACAGTCTACATCGTCACCCAGGGGGGTGACGCAGGGCGGGCGGTATGTTCAAAATCCCGCGGTCAATTCAGGATGACCAACCGGACGACCTCGGCCAATCACCCTTGACCATCGTAACGAGAGGTCACGATCGAATTCGGGATCGTTACGATGGTCAGTACGCCATCATCATTCGGACAAGACATACGGTGTGTCTTACGGGAAATTCCACCGGGGAATTTTTGGCTACCAACGGATAACCAACGGGGTTAGATCGGCAAACCAACACGGCGGAAAATACAGTCCACTATTAAGTAACGAATAGTTTTTACCACCTCGGAGTGCACACAGTGTATATTTATTTAAACAAATAAATCGGAACATTATCACACCACGTGCCAATTATTCGCCATTCCCGGAACTTCCTCACCCACCATCCCATCCGGCCCAAATCATCCCGGAAACTCACAATAAAATAAACAATGGGTCTTATTAGTAGGAGATAACTTAATATTTTTACTTTCTTATGTATGTGCTTATTGTAGAATAACCTGCTAAGTATCTTAAACGCTTTCTTCGCTTTATCCAGTTGGATTTTAATATGGTCTGTGTATTTTAGTTGGTGATCTATGTATACCCCTAGATATCTTACTACATTTTTATGTGGAACTTTAATTGGGGAGTCTCTTTTCTCTCTTAGTTGGAAGGATTTCCATTTTTTTCTCACGTTAGGATGCGCTTTATCCAGCGTTGGTCGTATTAAAATTGTTTCGCATTTTGTAGTATTAATTTTCAATTTCCATGTATGGTAGTAATCTGCTATTTTTTCGAATAATTACTGGAGTGAGTCATTTATCGTTGTACATTTTTCACCTGAGATATAAACGAGTAAATCGTCTGCGAAGGCTACAGCTTTTTTCTCGGGATCGACATTTAGGCCGAATAAATTTAACAAATCGCTGGTATAAATATTGAATAAAAGAGGTGAATTAACTGTTCCTTGTTGTAACCCATTTGCGACATTGAAAGCTTTATTTGAGCATTCTTTTCTATCTGAGACGATGAAGCTCTTATTATGGACCATGCTCCATATTATTTTGATGAGGTGTGAAGGAAACTTTTTTTGTAGTAGTTTAAAAAAAAGTCCATCTAGCCATACTGTGTCAAATGTCTTTTCTAGGTCTATAAACACCGCTCCTACACAACTTCCACCGTTTATGTTCCAGCAAATATCCGATGTGAACTTGTTGATAGCATAAATTGTAGAGTGTTTGTGCCTGAATCCGAATTGTTGTTCGGGTATGATTTTATTTTTATTGCAATGATGAAGTATTGCATTATAAATGAAGATTTCACAGATTTTACTAATATTAGGAAGTAAGCTTATAGGTCTGTAACTTGAGGGGTCAGATCCATCTTTACCTTTTTTATGCAAAGCAATAACTTTGGCTAGCTTCCATTGTTGTGGGAAATACATATTATTTAGTGCCTTGTTGAAGATTATGGCATATAGCTTAATGAGTTTATTGGGAATATTTTTTAATATTGTGTTTGGGATTCCGTCTAGGCCTGCTGATTTTTTGTTATTTATTTTTTTTAATAACAGATGCCTCAGTTCATTTTCATTAGTGAAATAATCCTGAATTGGGCACTCTATGGGGTTGGAGGATTTTAGGTTATTGTCAAACTTAACAACCGTTCGATTTTCTTGAATGTCTGATTCAATTTCCAATTTAAGGTCATTTATTTTATTTTCAATTAATGATTTGTGTTCCGGCTTGCCCAAGTGTTCATTCTGGTTGTTAGCTAGTTCGAAGTGAGAGCGTATTATGTCTAGTTTATCTTTGGGATTGATAACCAATAAATTGTTGGTATTATCCTTTCTGAATTCGTTTGGGTTGAGGTTAGCGTTTTCCATTATTTTTAATTTATTTGGCGGAATTTTGAGTGAATCTATTGGTGCTGAGCGTTTTCTTCTAAATAGTCTGTTGACTTCTGGGAGTGATTTTAATGGGTCAACTGGGTGAATACTTTTTAATTTTTCTTTCCATTGATTATTTATTTCCTTGTCGAACTCAGAAGTTATTTTTTTTTCTAATTTTTTTCAGCAAGGATTCTAGACTTTTCAGTTTTAGACATTTTGTCCCTGGGTTGATGGCTTTTAGTTTGTGAATTTCGGTGATAAGAAAGCTTTTGTGTTTTTGGAGTTTATTGATTTTTTTATTCAAAAATCTTTCTGCGGAGTTAAATTTTTTGCATTTGGGGACTGACTCCTCTATTGAATCTAATATGATTTTTTCGGGAGTTTTTAGATTATTCTCAATCTCTTCATTATTTAAATTTCTGTTATGGGGGATTTTTACATCGATAATTTTGGAGTTTATTGACTTTTGGAATGACTCCCTGTCTGCTTTGTAGAAATTGAATCTATGCTGCGGGGGGTTTTCTTCGAATGTCATTAAGGATTCGATTTTTATTTTAAATTTTATGCCATTGTGGTCGCTATCAAATGGGAATGTTTTTAATTTGTTATTTATGAGATCTATTACTTTAATTCTTTTATCAATTAAACAGATGTCTAGAAATGAGTTGTTGTTTGGGAAAGTAGCTGAGGCTGGAGCAATGAGATTCATTTTGAATTTTAAATCGTTGGTTTGTAGCCAGATATGAAATTTTCTACCTCTCGGGTTGTAGCCTGAGTTCCCCCAGTCAGGATGTCTGCAGTTTAAATCCCCTGCTAATATATAGTAATTCTTTTGATTCTCCAGATTTAGTTCGTCCAACAGACTTTCAAGTTCGGGTATAAATTCTTTTTTGCAGTTTCCGGTTGAGTAGGCCGCAATTACGTATAAATTATGATTATCAGGTAGTTTAATTTTGATGCAGGTTGTTTCTAAGGAAATCGCTTGTGCCAGACATTTAGGATAAATTCTTACATGTTTAATATTTTCTTTAATCAATAGAGCAGAGCCTCCTCCTTTCATTGCCTGAGGCCTGTCATTTCTGAGGCAAGTATAGCCTTTATAGCTAATGTTAGTAAGATGTCAGGGCAGTGCTTATTCAGACATTGGAGCAAGCCGGCTCTTTTAATATTTGAGACTAAAGAGTTAACGTTTAAGGCAGCGATAGATAATGCATGAATATTATTCATAACTTTGATTGGAGTTGAGTTCTCCATTATTTCTCTTTATTAGAAATCTCTGGGAAGAGCGAGCTTAAAATGAAATCAATTCTTTGAGCATTTAATAATATGGAAGCGTTCATTGACTTTAGTTGTTCATTGATCGCTTTTAGAATCTCCGGGTCCGAATTTTGGTTGGTGTGATTGTTAGTGTTATTACGAAATGTTATAAGATTGCTTGGGCCTTCTTGAACCTTAATATTATTAATATCTTTATGATGTTCTCTAGTGATATGACTAAAGGGAATACCTGGCGAGACTTCTTTTGAGATTTTCAGTAATCTTTCATCTTTATGGGAATTGACGAGTTTATTTTTAGCTCCCCGCTTCTCATTAACTTCTTTAGCTATTGGACAGCCTCTGTAGGATGCTGGGTGGCCAGTTCCTTTGCATAAGGCACATTTGAAGTCGACTTTGCTAATTTCTTCCTCTGGGGAATTTGCGTGGTGATCTTTTATTCTACATTGGCCAGGAGCATGGTCTCCTGCACACTTGACGCATCTTGACGGTAAATTGCAGTTAGTGGCTGAATGACCTATTCTTTGGCAGTTGTAACATTGCACGAAATCCTTATTTACTAATTTCTCCCAACTTATTTTTTGATGGAGAATCCTGTGGATTTTATTGAGATTAATTACTTTACTATCTGCTGATAACTGGACTAGGAAAATTGGCAAAACTGTGTTATTTGCAATGGATTTTTTAGTTTTAAATCTTGTAACTTTAATAAAGGACAGGTCTTTTTCATTTACATTCGAGAGTACTTCGAAAATGTCCTCTTCGTTATAATTTCCATCGAGACCTTTCAATAGGTACATGTGGCTTCTCTCAGATTTTTGTGTATAGGTGAAATTGTGGATGCCCTTTTCTTTAAGCGACTCTAATATTCTTTTGTGGTCATCAGAATTCTCCATGTAAATGATATGTTGTTTTATCCCTAAATTTTTGGTGGAGAAAGAGTCTTTCGAGGATAGGTTTACGTTATTTTTAATGGCGTTTATGGATTCTTGAGCTGAGTGACCAATTACTCTTATTGGGGGTGGTTTACCTTTCTTTTTATGTTGATGCTGGTCCTCCTTGGGCTGTGGGTGAGCTCTGGGGTGCTTTTCTGTCTCATTTTGCAGTGATGTTGCTTGCTGGCTTGTTGAGGCTTCATCCTGGGTTAACTGGTTGTAGTCCTTGTTTGAGGGGCGATTGGGGCCTCTCGTATTTTTCTTTTGCTCGGTGTTGAACGAGATGTCACTTGTTTCTGGGTTATAGTTGATTGTGTTGTCCTCCTGGTCCATTTGATTTGCTTCCTCTGGTGTTACTCTCTTGTTTCCAAAATGTGAAGGGTGTGACTGTTTCAGTTTATCGTTGTCCTTAACCTCAATTGTTGCGTCAGCGAACAATTTTGTGCTTATTTGGTTTTTTAAGCCATTAATTATTCTTTGCTGAGCTTTGTTGTGAACTTGGAGTTCATTAATTGTTTTGTTTAGAGAGGAATTCTCTTCTTTTAATTTTTCAAAACCTTATTTGAGAAGAAGAAACTGACCTGATAGTTCCTCGATTGTAAGCGGACTCAGCATTTCTGTTTCCATGTTGGTGATAGCCTGAGATTCAGTTATGGCTTGATGTTCAGTTCTATTCTTTTTTGAGAGAATATTTGTTAGATTAGGTTGTGATCATTTCTTGGTTGGAGATGAGAGGATTTTGCGATTGAGCTCCTCAATATCAGCTGCCTCAGTTGGTCCACGCTTGGCTGCTGCTAATAATTTGTTGGTTGATGAATTATAATCTTCCTGGCAAGAAGAGTTATCCTCGTAATTCATTTTCTCTGCTGATGTTGGGTGGCTCGTTGCCTTCAGAGTTGCTTCCGGAGAATTAAGATGAGTCTCAATTTTGTGCTCGTCATTTTACGGTTTATTGGGCTGGCCCATCTAACCTCAACGAGAGGTTATTTTCTATATTGTTTGTCAGTGATTCGTCTATGTTAGTTTGAGTCACTATAATGGGATTAATATCAAAGTAACTCGTTGATTCCGCTTGCAATGATGAGATTTGTTGGTATTTTAGTTAAATTGGTCGAATGGAAAGATGGGGGGCAATCGACGTCCGATCGACCCGCATGCTCTCGGATCACTCGCGGGTGCTCTCCCAACTGAGCTATCCGGCTCCTAGCCATTTCTTCCATTCACCTTTCCTGCCTATATGAAGCACCGCCGTCCGTCATACGGCAAACATTTTTATCATCAAAACGGAAAGTTTATATAGCGTTCCACATTTCTTGTGACGTCAAAGGAAATCTTTGGATAGGATTTTGGATGAGGTAGGAAGGGGGAACAGGCTAATTCTCCATATGATTTTTGCAAGAAAAATTACTGAAAAAATGGACAGTCCAGACCGGGGTTTGAACCCGGGACCTTCCGATTATGCATCGGGTATCGGGTATATATATATATACTAGCTGACCCGGCAAACGTTGTTTTGCCATATAAATAATTTCCTAGTAATTTCTAGTGTAGACAAAAAATCCCTACTCCGTGCTGTTTACTGGGTCAGAAGCTACCCCAGGACATCACAAAGCAGGGTTGGGCATGTAAAATACGTCACGTAAAATCCATAGTATTTTATACGTATTATACCATGTATTTTGCGTCACCTTTTTCAAACGTATAAAACGTAATATACTCTTCATACAGCAACGTAAAATACGTATTATGCGTCACGCCGTGTCGCATGGAATTTATATGTTTTTGCACTGATGAGAGTTAAAATATTCGATGAAAAGTCAATTTCATATTTTTCGCGACATGTTAGGTATTGCATTCCCCCGTTCCGCACACTGTTAAGCGCCATGCCTGAACCAAGTAACCCGGCGAGACATCATAACCCCCAAATCAGTTGTTCATTTCCCCCTCAGACATGTGAATGCCGATTAAAGAAACCATGTCCTGTAATTTAGTTAGAACATCATTTCGTTGTAGTCAATTCATCCATCCAATTGAATGATGAAAAAAGGTGGACGACGACTCCACAATTTGTGGGAGAATGGCGCATTCGGGCGTCAAAAATTGAATGGAAAAACAGTGGCGTACATTGTTGTGATTCTTTTAATGCTCGCCTCTAGTAACATTTAATAACTCCCTAGTGAATCTCATGAAATTTACCCATTGACTTATCACCCTCATGACATTCGACCTCCACAACCATTTATATATTTTTTACATTTTATACTTTTTTAACGTATTTTATGTAAAATACGTGCATTCAGAATCCGGTCGAATGTAATAAACCGTAATATACATTTCATACATTTTTTTCATAATTTACGTGTATTATACGTATAAAGTAAAAAACCCTAGATCCCACCGATTTACCCAACCCTGTTCAGAAGTGACACCTGTAGACATCTGGCGGGGATATAACTAATTAAATGACGATTGATCAGTTATCGACCGGAGAGGAAAAATGATTAAACTACTAAAATGGCTATTAAAAAATAAGGGTTGATCGTAGAAGGGTGAAAATTGAGGGTTGTACGTATTTTTGTATATTGTATCATAAAAAAATAGAAATTAAAAATTTTGTCTAAAAAATAGAAAAAAAAAATTTAGGGGTGGACTACCCCTAACATTTAGGGGGATGAAAAATAGATGTTGGCCGATTCTCATAGATACCGGATAAGCACAAAAAATTTCATCAAAATCGGTCAAGCCGTTTCGGAGGAGTATCGAACCTAACACTGTGACACGAGAATTTTATATATAAGATTGTGACGAGGCAACATAACCTTAGAGGTTATGTTGACATTCCCCTCCGCACGCCCCCTATTTTACTAGTATTTACGTACTTATTTATTCACCGTTGGAGAACCCCTTCCCATAAACCCTTCCCCCTCCCCCGATCCCCTACTCACCGCGCTCGGACAGCGCGAGAACCATCGCACAGAAGCACCACTGAAGGATGGGATGACGTAGGCCATCCCCCTCCTTCCCGCAGTCCGCTACTCACCACGCTCCCACTTGGAAGAAAAGCAGATGACGTAGCGCGCCCCCCCCGCAGCAGTCCCCTGTTCGCCACGCGTTGCAGGACAGTGGGCGCACACGCACGTTGCGTAGTGCGTCACCCCGCCACCTCTCAGCCCCCGAAGATGCCCACAAGCATCGATCGGTTGATCAGGGGAAGGCGAATATCACACCCCGGAAATGGACGAGAATGGGCCGAGGACCCCCGAATACTTCGAGGAGGTCCTCAAGTGGCTAATTGATCGCCACTCGTCGTTCAGCTGTCAATATAGTCAGTCCGTCCGTCAATATCTTATTCTCAAATCAATCGCGGAGAACTAGTGAAGTGACCCAGGATCGCCCGAGTCAACAGAGAGGCTCACCCTGAACCAGGATCAACCTGTTGTCCCTCAGGAAGAGGCTTGAGACCCTGCTGATCCAACAAAGGAGGACAGAAACCCCCAGAAAATCAGGACCAAAGCATCATCCGAGTGAGTACCCTCTCTTTCCCCTCATTACCCAGCGGCGTCATTTTCCCCCAATCACGATTCTCGGAACCCCTCCAACGGTGTCAATTAATCCTATTCTTTTTCTAAATCTCATTAATTTATCATTGTAATATTCTTATTCTTATTATTAGTGGATCCCTCAATTTTCCCCTTTTTTCATAAATTAGAGCCATCCTCTTTTTTCTTTATATAAAATCAAACGTGGTCCGACAAGCGACCTGCCTGCCCCCCACCCCTGAGAATTTCCAGAAACAGGCATTCCTTCTATGATTATTATAATTTCAATTAATTGTACTTTGACCCACAATATTATAATTCCCATAATTATTACTTGGAATAAATATATTTAATGTTAACAGCCTCTGCCCCTTTTTATTTCATGTTTGACCCGTCCTAATAATTAATAATTAGACGAAAGGTCACATATATATATATATATGTGAAAGGTCATATATATATATATATATATATTCCTCGACCGTTTCGCGGGTTTCCGAAGACTTCCACCAGACGGGAAGTCACCTCCAGTGGCGAGAGTCCGGAGAGAGAAGGATAAAAATATAGGAGGAGATATGTTTTTTGTATTTCTCGGTGACTGGCGAGCAACGGATGTCCGCGCCACTACGCTCCAACGAGGGATCCTGTTTGACCCCGAGAGCGTCGGCAGTAGGCCCAATTACCATCCGAGAGATGTCCTCAGGCTCTGCGGCATAAATGGCCAGGACCAATGGTCGGGAGCGACCAGTCCGCCGAGATCGGAGCTTCAGGGGCGAAGGGGAAGGTCTCTCCGAGGAGAGGACATCGGATGCGTGCAGAATATTCCGGAAAGTTCGCCCGGAACTAGCCACCGAATTATTGCCAGGAGCAAAGGCGCTTGCGCTACCAGGGAAGGGCGCATGCGAGGCGACGCAGGGCACCTCTCGCGCAGTCCTGAAAATTTTTGACTGGCGGATGATGACGCCACTACCCCCTTCCTGTCGCTTATCGCCGGCGTGAGGGACCTGTTGCGTACGGCACGTGTGCCGTACAATCACTTCCCGTTTGGTGGGCCTGTGTGTGGGCACGTGAATTTCATTCGTCCCGGGGGTGAGAGAAATTTCTGGAGTCCCCGGACCGTTGGTTGAGCGTGGTGGCGTCTCTCATCATTATACCAGGCATTTATCGTTTTCTAAAGATTTTGTATTTTGTTTTTGATCTCTCGTGGGCAGAGATTCGACGGGAGCTAATTTATTTTTGGGGACGTCCCGTACGTTCGAGTCCTGAAGGACTTTCAGTGAGTATTACCTCACCGAATCTCTGGCCACTCCAACCAGTGTTAAAGTGACAATCTCTCTCTCCGGTGTTGTATTTTAAAACATTAGTATTTATTATAAGACTGTGATTTTGGGGTTTGGTCGATGTGAAGGATCGACATTACGGTTGAATTTATTTTATCTAGAGCCACGGTGGTCGGTTAAGGAATGTGAAGGTCGCCTGACCTCGTTATTGTTTTGAGTCATCTCGGTCCTCGTAATCACATTCCTTGGCGCTGGGAGTTTTAATATTTACCACATTAGATTATTCGAGTCATCAGGTATTTAATACAAATTTGGGCTACGGCCGTCATGACAAATTGTTAATAAAGTTCCGACACACTGATGCTGAGTGTTCCGACTATTTTTGATTTAACATTTGATGAACGGCAAGTGGGTCTGCTAGCCCGCTTCTGCCGAATTATAGTTTCTGTTTGTTTTATGTTATGATATTAACTCGAGTCACGAGACTCACGAGTGTTAATCTCCGTTAGTGATTGGAGGGGATTTTATTTTCAATTGACCGATAACTGTTTCTTTTATATCGAGACTACTGATGACTGGTTATTAAAAATTGTGCTCTCCGCAAATTGATCGAGTGTGTTTCTGTGTTTTCTTTTATTTATTTATTTTTCCGAACACCATTAGTTGCATCCCCTTGTCCAGTTTCGGTGGCTTGAAACTCTCCGCACTGAGCGCCGGGAGGAATCCGAGGCTGCATAAGGGAGGAGTATAACGGTGGTCATTCCGTATAATGACCTGGCGCCCAACCTATGGTGGTTGATTTTGTTTTGAGGAGTTAAGGTGCCAGAGGGCGGGCGGACGGACGGAGCATTCCGTGAACCTCCCGAAATACGTCACAGTACATAGCTGTTTTTGTGTGTCTTTCCACATCGGCAATTCGCCTTGAAGGACTCACAGATTTAACATCACAGGCTTCATCGAGACATTCAAAAGATTCACTGGAAGGAGAGGTATCTGTGCTACACTTAGCAGTGATTACGCTAAGACATTCATGGGAGCAGACAATGAGCTGGGCCGGCATTAGACGAAGCAAGGAACGAAATTCATCGCATCATCAACAAGTTGGCATCAAATGGCACAAAATAGATGTTCACACCACAACAGTCACGCCACATGGGTGGGAAATGGGAAGCTGCGATGAAATCTGTGAAATTTCATCTAAAAAGGCTCACGGGGAATCTGGTCCTCATGTACGAGGAACTCAATACACTCATCATTCAAATTGAGGTTCAACTCAACTCGAGGCCTTTCTGCACTCTATCAGACGATCCTGACGACTGCAGAGCCCTCACACCTGGACATTTCATCATTGGGGAACCTATCAACGCAGTTCCACTGGCATCACTCATCAATCAGAAAATGGAAGGTCTCACAAGGTGGAAAACGATCGCAAGGATCGCTCAGCAATTCTGGGACTGGTGGTCTCGGGAGTGCATGCATCATTATCAAACCATCTACAAATGGAAAAGATTAACGGATGACATCAAGGTCGGAACACTAGTCCTCATCATTGATGAGAGGTATCCACCAACGAAGTGGCCTCTAGGACAAGTATCAAGGATTCATCCAAGTAATGACAATCTTACAAGGGTGGTAGACATAACCACTGGGGCAGGAGGTGCAAATACCTACACCAGACACATCAACAAGGTGGTTCCGTTACCAATCAGCACAGAGGAGGAAGTACCAGAGGAGCATTCATCATCCTCCGATGATGAACGCGGGCGGAATGTACTAATTTGAGGTTGATCCAGTGTACTGGGTCGATCGGACAATATCGGGAGGATTCGGTAAAGGGCTCGTGTGCCAAGGGGGGCTACGCTGACCTCACTTCACTTCGTGTTAATCCTTCATTAGTATCGCAACGCAAATATCGGATATTATCAGGTTTTCTGTATCGTGGCTTTGATCAGATCAATACATTTCTTTCTATGCGGTTTTTGGTTACTTATCATTGAACTTCATCTTATAATCATTATTACTATTATCGGACATTAATCAAGTGTAAATAGTGTACATTTGTGGTAAAATATAGTGGATCGCCTGACGGCTACATCAACGTTTTTTCTTCACCATCCCTGTTCCGTCGCGGAATGGTTCATCGTGTCGGAATAATTTAGATTTCAAAACAAGGGGAAATCCCCACAATTTTCCTTAAAGGTTTTTACCGGAATTTATTTACTATAAACTTATATATATGTACTATAAACTTTTATTTTTATCTTAGTATCATAAAGGCCACATTTTCGAATAATCTGGCCTCTTAATGTGTTCTTTTCCTTTTAGACTAGAGAGTTTTCTAGCAATTACAACCTCGGACTATTCCCCAATTTCAAGAACCTTTTCTGTTGAGAACCCTCATTTAAATTTAGGAAATATTTGTTATTGCCTTTAAGGTAGGATCATTTATTACCTGATAGTACCCACTCACCCACTGACCGTTCCAACCTTATGACACCCTTCCCCTTCCCCTACACGATCACTACCTACTCCACCCTCAAAATAAACTGACAAATGACAATGTCCGTATATTTCCTTGACCAATTAAAATCCACCAATTTTTGTCCAGTCCACGTGAATTTCAAATCCACAACTCAACATTTTTTCCTCAACAACTTCAGTACTCAATCGTCCTTGGCGATATTAACATCGCAGAGTATCGACTGTTCTTTCGTGAACAATTCTACATTGACATCGTGTCGTTATACCCAAGTCTTTTAATCCCAACTCCGTTCACAGTCCAATCATTTTTAATTTTCATTTAAAAAATATATAAAATAATCCTTTGTATAAAATAAAAGTGCGAAATATATTCATTTTGAAGTGAAGTGACATTGTTGATATTTGTTTATTAATTTTAACTCTAGACTTTCCAACAGTTTGTGAAAAATAAATATTTTTAAATCAAACTAAACATAATTGGTCCTTCGAGCCGGATCTAGTGAACAAGTGATTCGGGAGTGTATAAACATTTTTACGGAAGTTTTTATCTATCGTGATAGAAATTTCCAACTTTCCTTTTGTTCGCAAACTTATTGAACTGTTTTTCCTTGGCATAGAGTTGCCATTCAGCACATTGACTGCTACAATTACTAGTGTCGGAAAATTTCAATAGTGAAGTGATCTCATCATGGCAAATGAGGCCCGACTCAGCACCCGTAGACGTCAACGGGGTAATATTCAAGCCTCGATAACGATGTTTAAAGCAACATTGGAAACATACACGGGACTTCCCATCGAGGAACGCATTCCAGAGAGACTCCAGTTTGCATTGGACAATTTGAAGGAGCGATTCCAGCGTTTTGAAGACATCCAGGAAGAGTTAGAAGAGGCTGACCCAGAGGTAGAGTGTCCGAAACGCTTTGATATATTGCAGAAATACGAGACAGTCGTCGGTAATGCCCTGCATCAACTCTCCTCGCGACTAACACCCGCCCTTCAGCTAGGACAAAACACTCCAGCGCAGCCTGCAACAGCATCTTTATTGTCACTCATGCGTCTGCCTGAACTGGACATTCCCAAGTTCGACGGATCGTATGAAGCATATCATCCATTTTGGGACTTATTTGATTGCACTATCAATCAGAACTCTGACCTATCGAAGGTCCAGAAACTCCAATATTTTCGAAGTCTCCTTACTGGACGAGCTGCAAAGGCCATTGAATCTCTGTCAAATACTGAGGAGAATTATGACACTGCCTTGGAGATCATCAAAAATAAATTCGACTGCACAAGAAAAATCGTCCGCAGACATTGGGAACTGCTGCAAGAGTATCCAGCTCTATCAAGGGAAACACCAGAGGCACTCGGTCATCTGGTCGATACATTTTATCAACACACTAGGGCGCTGAGTAACTTGAAACAACCGGTGGATGAATGGGATCTGCCGCTCATCTATTTAATACAATCGAAGATCACTCCAGAGACAATATACCAATGGGAATTGAGAATCAAGGACTCCAATCTTCCCAAATACACAAATCTACTAGAATTTTTGGGAAATCGCTCGCATTGCTCTTCAGTGACTACCTTATCACCACGGGGAGAAAGATCCAACCGTAACCGAGGACGACGACAGGCTTTTGTGACCTCCAGCACATCAACACCAGTCTCATGCATCATGTGCAAAGAAAACCATACGATCATGAGATGTCCCAAATTCAAAAAATTATCACCAGTGGCTCGGTACAAGGAAGCAAAGAAACTTTCTCTCTGCATCAACTGCCTCACACCAGGGCATGGTGTCAACAGCTGTAATTCGAGGAGCTGCTCTCATTGCAATCAACCTCACAACTCTCTGCTGCATCGAACAGAAACAACAGCAAGCGAGCAATCCTCTACTCCTGTGAAGACAACACCGAACAACCTCTCCTGACTAGATAGAGAGCAGAGCCCATTTGAGATTGCGAATCGTACGTCACTGATCCTGAACTCATCCACCTGCGATCTAATGGTAACGGCCAAACTTAAGGTAATGAATAGCAATAAATCACCTATCGACTGTCGTGCGTTGTTAGATACGTGTTCGACCACTAATTTTATAACCGAGAGTTTGGCTACGTCACTTGGACTTCCCAAAAGACATTTTTCGGCATCGGTTGGGGCTCTGAATGCAATCACTACCACGACCAAACATATCATTACTGCCACTATACGTTCGCGCATCAATAACGAGGAACGAATCACATTTTTAACGGTTCCCAGTATTTCAACTATGGTGCCAGGTCAGCCACTTGATAGAAATAAAATAAAAATTCCCGTAAATTTGAAACTCGCCGATCCAAATTTTCACCAACCAGCTCCAATCGACATGCTAATTGGAACCGGGACTACTCTTTCATTTCTGGGATCCGCAAAAAGGCGAATTTCTACCGAAGGTCAAGACGATTTATTCCTTCTGCAAACCGCTCTTGGCTGGGTCATAGGAGGGGGAGCTCCTACATCTTCACCCCCCCTTTATGGTTCTTGTCATCTCAACAATACAGACTCTCTGGAATTCGACTTGTCAAAATTTTGGGAAATTGAAAACACCACGGAAAAGACCCACTTCAATGAAGTAGAAGCTACGTGCGAGAAACTTTTCAAAGATTCCGTGACCAGGGATACGACAGGACGGTACATCGTAGCTTTACCCTTCAACGATAACATCTCTCGACTCGGAACGTCAAGATCTCGTGCCTATAATCGATTTAAATCGTGCGAGAAAAGGTTCTTTTGGGACGCCGACCTTGCTAGACAATATAAAGCCGTCATTCAGGAATATATCGATCTCGGACATATGACGGAAATCAATACTTCTAATCTATCCGATCATGGATACTATTTACCGCATCATGCAGTATTTAAGCGGGACAGTCTCACAACAAAATTGCGCGTTGTATCCGACGGATCCGCGACAACCAGCACCGGGGTTTCTTTGAATGACGCTCTCTACGTGGGCCCCACCATTCAAGACGACATTTTTTCACTGCTGTCAAGATTTCGTCTACATCAATTCGTTCTGACGGGCGATATCGAGAAAATGTATCGACCGGTTCTTGTGCGTCCAGAAGATCGAAAATACCAGCGAATTCTGTGGCGCGATGATGACGGCCCCGTGAGAACGTATGAGCTCAACACGGTAACCTTCGGACTATCAGCAGCACCCTACCTCGCAATCAGATGTCTTCATCAGTTAGCAGATGACGAACAACATCTGTACCCTACTGGAGCTGCCATCCTGAAAAGAGATCTATACGTTGATGATCTTCTCACAGGAGCACAAACTCTTCAAGAAGCTCTCACTTTTCGAAGTGAACTTGAAAGTTTAATGAAACGGGGCGGTTTTAATCTTCGACAGTGGGCATCGAACGACCCCACACTACTTCACGGTGTCGCCTCCGAGGACATCAACAAACGCCTACAACTGGGGGATTCGACAACGCTGAAGACCTTAGGAATTGCTTGGGATTCAGCTGTAGATAAAATCAAATATTTCGTAAAACCTTCAAATATCGGTCAAACCACCAAACGAGTAGTTTTATCAGAAACCGCCAAATTATTCGATCCATTGGGCCTCCTATCTCCCGTCATCATTGTTGCTAAGGCATTCATCCAAAAACTGTGGACTTCGAAGGTAGATTGGGACGCTACCTTACCACCAGATTTACCGAAGGAGTGGCTTCAACTGTACCAGCAGTTACCAGTACTGGAGCAAGTTACATTCCCACGGGGAGTATTGATACCAGGCGCTACGAATGTCCAACTTCATGGTTTTTGTGACGCGAGCACAATGGCTTATGGAGCCTGCCTATACCTGAGCTCTGTCGACGCCCATGGGAATACTCGGGTGAATTTACTTTGTTCAAAATCGCGTGTGGCCCCACTGAAAGAGCAAACCATACCTCGGCTTGAGCTGTGTGGAGCTCAACTATTGACATCGCTCATGATAAATGCCAGAGCTGCCATCAACTACCCCATCGATGAAACATTTTATTGGACGGACTCTACAGTGGTTTTGCATTGGCTAAACACACCTCCGCACAAACTTCAAGTATTTGTCAGCAACAGAGTGACAGAGATTCAACAAAAAACCAATATTTAGAATTGGAGACATGTGAGAACCCACGACAATCCGGCTGACCTTGTATCACGTGGGCAAACATCGTCTGAATTCATCAAACCATCCCTTTGGCTTCGCGGTCCATCATGGCTCCAAGAAAACAAGAGTGGATGGCCTAAACTGCACCTGGAGTACTCATCACAAGTACCTGATCTGAGAAAAACACCAACGTCCCTGGAAACCTGCTTAGTTACGACAACTGATGCCAAGGCCTCGAACATGTGGTCATCATCAATTAGCAAATTGCAACGTATTATCACCTATTGCTTAAGGTTCAAGACTCGTCGCAGAGGTCCATTGAACCTTGATGAACTTGAAGCTGCTCTTCAGGCTCTTGTACATTGGGTACAACTAGAAAACTTTGCAGCAGTCATTAAAGAACTCCGACATCCTCACCATGGTGAACATAAACCTGCTGCATTATCTAAATTGGTCAAATTATCTCCATTTCTAGATAAGGATGGCCTTTTGCGAGTGGGAGGTCGTTTGACTAATGCTCATATTCCGTACTCTCAGCGTCACCCCCTCATCCTTCCATGCAAACATCCAGTAACCGATCACATTATCAGAAACGAGCATACAGGGTGTAGATCAGGGAGAGGCGAAAAGTGAATAGGCATGTTTTGGGGGTGATTCTGAGCAGAAAAGTCCTTTTCTACTTTTCGATCGGACGCACCCCTGCAGAGATATGGGGGTGAAAAGAACGGCCAATGGGGCGCGAGCATTGCGCGGCTCTCCGTCCGTGTGCCACGGGTGAGCAGTGTGCGTGCTTCCCCTTCTCCTCGGGCGAACGTTCCATTCCGCTAGTGTGTAAGAGAGAGAGAGGGGGAAAGATATTTCATGACAATCCTTTCGGGGGGGGGGGGGCGCTAGGATGATTAAAAACCGATTATTATTTACCTTAGTATTATTTATTAAAAGACAAGATTCTGAAAACCGCGGGCATCCCCCTTGGCGTTCCAAAGCTAATTTTTTAAATGTTAATTATCTCATTATGCAATAGCCCTACAGTGTTTTGTCAAGACATCTTTTTTATTGTAAATTTAATCCTATAAAAAAAATCACAAAAAAACTTTTGTGAAAAAATTTCGCCAAGTTGACGTTTTATTGGCTGATCCTATTTTCCAAAAAAAAAAATGGTTACTTTTGTTTACAAAAAAAACTTGAAATAAAAAATACGCCAAGCACATCGTTCACAATTCATATTGGTTAGAGGAACCTGATATTTCAAGTGAATGAATCCAGGAACATTTATGAATAGCAAATCGCCATTCTAAACGCTAAATAACAAAACGCCCTCTGCAAATTGTCGGCTCAAGTCTGATCAATGAGTCTGAAACACATAAATGATACATACGCTCATATGTCCATGTGTGAGCAGACTTTAATATATCTGTGATTGCTAAACTGGCCATCTTGAAAAAACTAGCGCCACCAACCGTAACTAGCGTCGCCAATTGCCAATTCGATTTTCAGAAAAAAGTCCACTTGGCGCGCCGCGTTATTTGTAAGTCAATAACACTGGGCGCTTTCCATCGTAGAGTACTGCCTAACACAGTATTAAAAAGGAGAACTACGATTGATCAAAACAACACAACAAGACATATGCTAATTAACACTGTGTCACTCTATGTCCCTTGATGGAAAGTACCGATTGTTACCGGACAATTCATTACGATAGAACGCCTCAGTACTTCATCAGTGGATTGCAACCTTACTCAACCGGAGTATTTAACCTTCTCAATTGATTCAACTGAATATGGTATTCACGATTAAGATCATTTCCACTTGATTCCTCGATCGACCGTTGAATTGGGATAATCTACAATCGAATGTTTTTCGAGTAACTATATCACCAACGATGGACTTAATTTCGGAGATTGTACAATATTTTCTCCGAAATTTGTTTATTGCTTTCTAGAAATGAAGTTCGACACCCATCTATCTAGTAACTACTCACTTACATACAATTTTTATTTTCTGAAGTATACATAAAATGCCGGGCGCTCCAAGTGGACCTTTTTCTGAAAATCGAATTGGCAATTGGCGACGCTAGTTACCGTTGGTGGCGCTAGTTCTTTCAAGATGGCCAGTTTAGCAACCACAGATATGTTAAAGTCTGCTCACACATGGACTGTTAATTTTATTGTGAGGTTCCGGGATGATTTGGGCCGGATGGGATGGTGGATGAGGAAGTTCCGGTGATGTAGAATAATTTGGCACTGGGTGTGATGAATGTCCGATTTATTTCCCTTTAAATAATTATACACAGTGTGCACTCCGAGGTGTTAAAACTATTCTTTATTAGTAGTGGACTGTATTTTCCGCCGTGTTTGATTTGCCGATCTAACCCCGTTGGTTATCCGATGGTAGCCAATAATTCCCCGGTGGAATTCCCGTAAGACACACCGTATGTCTTATCCGAATGCTAGATGATGGCATACTGACCATCGTAACGATCCCGAGATCGATCGTGACCTCTCGTTACGATGGTCATGGGTGATTGGCCGAGGTCGTCCGGTTGGTCATCCTGAATTGACCGCGGGATTTTGAACATGGACATATGAGCATATGTATCATTTATGTGTTTCAGACTCATTGATCAGACTTGAGCCGACAATTTGCAGAGGGCGTTTTATTATTTAGCGTTTTGAATGGCGATTTGCTATTCATAAATGTTCCTGGATTCATTCACTTGAGATGTCAGGTTCCTCTAACCAATATGAATTGTGAACGATGTGCTGGGCGTATTTTTAATTTCAAGTTTTTTTTGTAAACAAAAGTAACCATTTTTTTGGAAAATAGGATCAGCCAATAAAATGTCAACTTGGCGAAATTTTTGCACAAAAGTTTTTTTGTGATTTTTTTTATAGGATTTCACTCATTTTTGCAAAGCATAACAATCACTTGCAAAATAATATAAGCAACAAAATCAGTGAAACATGGAAGGGAAAATCATCATTCAGAAATAATTTTATCTAATCATTTAAATAATTAAAAATGATTAGACAAAATCATTAAAATGTGATGTTTTTCCCTACTATTTATTTTCACTGATTTTATCGAATCATTCAAATAATAAAAATGATTAGACAAAGTCGCTGAAATTTAATGTTCTTCCCTTTCACTGATTGTTCTTTCCTTTTCACTGATTTGTTTACCAATTAATAATTTTTTTATTTGCTATTTTTGTTTGCATCATTTGTTTCACTTATTTTTATACAGAAAAGCATATAAATTATTTTTAAAAAAGTTAAAAACATCAGTGACAAAATATAAAAGGCGAATATTAATTTTTTTAATGATTTTAACTAATCATTTCCCCAATAACAACATTATGCAAACGGCTCACAAAGAAACCTCATCTGTATAGGTTAGATTTTCTGTCAGCCGGCTTCATAATTTATCTAATCATTTAAATAATTGAAAATAATTAGATAAAACCATTGAAGTTTGATGTTTTTCCATTTCATTTCGATTCACTGATTTTCTTACTAATTAATAATGTTGTTATTTGTTATTTCTGTTTGTATCATTTTTTTCAATCGATTTTTGTCACTTATTTTTATGCTGAAAAGCATCTAAACTACTAAAACAAATGTAAAAGAAATCAGTGAAAGAAAATAAACGGCCATTATACGGTTTTAATGATTTTTTCAATTTCCCCGCTGTTACCGGTAGCGCTGGCAGCATTACTAGCTTCCCGCGCTACCGGTAACCGCGGTAAAAGGGAAAGACCGCAGGTACTAGATAACCGAGGTTGGGACAGTAGTGGGTGGCTGGGCGCGCGATGTGAATCGGCCTTTTTCCCGATTTAACGTCGATTGTGATTGGTCCCGTCATTTTCCCCCTAGAATGAGCCCAGCGACAGAATTTATCATCGGAACATGTACTGTGCCAACCTGGTTATCTAGTAACCTTGCGGAGGAAGAGGAAATTGCATACATTATAATTGTTGCCAACTTTGACGTACAAGTCTAACGCTGAGAAAATGAAATCGCGAAAATATTACATTATGATGGTTGCTATGGGCGGATATTTTTATTTATTATTGTCTATCAAGAAATAAAAATATCATTAGAAAGCTCATAGTCAACTTATATAATATAACTATGCACGAATTTCGCGAGAAATTTTCATATAACGAGAAAAAAAATTAAAACCAATCGGGGAGTAGTTGTGTCGTGTATATTATACGCGACAGCATCGGCCGATGACGTCACACGGGCCTAAAACGTCAACTTGGCCGATACGCTCTCGCGTATCTTGATTTACAACAAGAAAGGTCTCTTGACAAAATCCTGTAAAAGAGCCTCTTATCGAGATAATTAATAATAAACAATCGAGGTCAAAATTCCGAGGGGATAGCTCGCGATTTTCGCACAATCCGGAGCAATAACCGCGTTATCTTGATTATCACGTAAACAAATGGATTTACGGCCTTTTGTCACACGACATTTTTTGCAGAGAATCAAATTTTCGACAATAAATGTTTCCTGGTGGAATCCCGTAAATCCATTTGTTTATGTAATAATTGGATTTGAAATTTACACAACAATCCGCGATTAATTATTAAACTAAGACATCTACGCGATTTTTCGATAAGATAATTAATGTTGTGACCTTTTCCCTAATTTATTATTATTTAAATTAGAGGGCGGGTCAATTATTAAATAAAACGGGGCAGAGGCTGTTATCTTAAATACATTTATTTGAAATATTAATTAATTGAATTACAATGTTGGGAGTCAAAGTATAATTAATGAAAAATATAATATTAATGACGCGATCATACAATAGTTTGTTCAATAGTACAATATTTATAAAAATGCCTGTTTCTTGGAATATCTCAGGGGTGGGGGGCAGGCAGGTCGCTTGTCGGACCACTTTTGAATTTATATAATGAAAAAGGGGGTGGCTCTACTTTGAAACAAAAAGGGGAAGAATTGAGGGATCCAATATAAATTAAACAATAATAATAATACGAATAATACAATTAGAATATTAATAATCCCTAGAAAAGAAATAATAAGGATTTACACCGTTGGAGGGGTTCCGCGAATTGTAATTGGGGAGAATGATGCCGCTGGGTGATGAGGGGAAAAGAAAGGGTACTCACTCGGCAGATGATTTTCCGAGTTCCTGGGGGTTTTGTCCTCCTTCTCTGGGTCCTCTGGGTCTCAAGCCTCTTCCTGAGGGACAACAGGTTGATCCTGGTGTAGGGTGAGCCTTTCTTCCAGCTCGGACGTCCTGGGTCACTTCACCAATGTTCCGCGATTTATTATATTAAGAATAATGGGGCGCACTGTATGATTAACGGCTGAACGACGAGTGACGAGTTATTGTCCACTTGAGGAACTCCCCGAAGTATTCGGGGGTCCTCGGCCCAATTTCGTCCGTTTCCGGGGTGAGTTCTTCGCCTTCCCCTGATCCACCGATGGATGCTTGTGGGCATCTTCGGGGGCTGAGGGGCGGCGGGGTGGCGCACTACGCAACGTGCGTGTGCGCCCATTGTCCTGTAGCGCGTGGTGAACAGGGGACTGCGGCGGAGGGGGACACGCTACGTCATCATCCTCTTACGTTGGTGGCTGAGCGCGGTGAGAAGGGGACCGCGGGAAGGAGGGGGACGGCCTACGTCATCCCATCCTTCAGTGGTGCTTCTTGCTGGTGTTTCTCGCGCTGTCCGAGCGCGGCGAGTAGGGGATTGGGGGAAGGGGTAGGAACTAAGGAAAGGGGCTCTCCAACGGTGTGTATTGCGTGTATGAATCTAGTAAGAAATAGGGGGCGTGCGGAGGGCAAAAATCAACATAACCTCTAGGGTTATGTTGCCTCGTCACAGCTGTCCCGGGGGTAGAGAATACATGGGGTTTCCACAACCCCATGTTGAACGATATCAAACCTTATTTTTCCAACGTCGACTCCAGGAACGGCGAGCTAGAAGAGAGGCTAGTAGGTGATTAGGACATTTAAGAACAATTGATTCTTCGGAACTTAAAATATACCCCTGCTTCTCCCTCAACCCAGCAGGGTTTCTCCGCGGGTGACTTTCCCGCTTAACATAATAATTATCCTAACCTAACAAATATAATAAGGGGAGCGTCAACTAAAAATCATAATTGGCAATTTATGAACTTTACAAAATATTTATTATGAAAGAAAAGAAAGAATACATGTTATACTAACTGTACATTTGAAGAAATAAGCAATGAAAACAAAAATAAACAAGAACGTTTGGGGGTCGTCCACCGGATCTTCTTTTTACGGGAGGAGCCTGCAGTCGGGGCAGGAGCGAACATCCTCCCCCCACCGGCCACAGAAGTAACAACGGCGGGCACCGATGGGGCAGATACTTGCCTGGTGGGCGCCGTTGCACTTCCAGCAACCGGTGAAAAGGAGGGGGGAGTGTTTGGGGATGGGGGCTAATTGGGGGAATCCAGGGGCTCGCCTCACGTAATGGGAACGCTTGGGAGAGGGTTTGTGGGAGCGATTGATAGAGGGTTTGGGTGATGAAGGGACAGAGCTGGGAGGGAGGTTTGCGGGTCGAGGGATGTGAAGGGACATCAGAGCAGGGATGGGTTTTGGGGGTTGATTTTGGGGGGTGTGTGAGGAAGTGGAGGGGGTGTGGAGGCTCATGAGGGAGATTCGAGGGGTGGGTGGACGTCTGAGGGGTGAAAGTTGTAGGGGGAAATCAGGGATTTCGGGATCGGAGCCGGTTGGCGATGGGCTCAAGGTCTCCGGGGTTGGTGAGGGGGAGAGTGGGGATTTTTCGGGGGCGACCTCGTCTTCTGACGAGGTGGGTTGGAAATGGGGATATTCTATGGGGGAGAGTGAGCGAGGGGTGGGGATGTCCAGGGAGGGAACTGGTGAGGGGGGAAGGGAGAGCTCCTCCGAGTCTTCCCTGGTCGACGTCTCCGGGGTCTGGTAAGTGGACGTCTCCGACGTCCTCGTCCTGGGGGGGCTCCTGACCGGTGGGTGTCCGTATTGGCGGTACTGGTCCGTCTCCATCCGGGCTTGACGGAGCATCTCCTCCATCTCCCACCATTCCTGGGTGTGTGGTGGCGTTTTGGGGGTTACCTCCCCCACTGGGGCACGATATGGCCCTCTCCCGAAGAGGGGAGTCCTTTTCATCCTTAGCATTTTCGGTGATACCTAAAGGGGAGTGGGAGACAAAGGGTCTGAGGTCAGATATGTGAATTTTGGGGATTCGATTACCATGGGGGTCTTCCAAGTCATACATTATAGGGGAAATTACGTTTAAGACGAGGTAGGGGCCATCGTATTTAGGGGCTAACTTTGCGGTGAAATGGGTAGCGGCATGGGAGAGGGGGCGATGTTTTCGTAGAACCAGGTCTCCGACCGCGAACGCGAGATCTTTCCGTCCGAGGTTATACCGTTCGGCTTGCTTCGCGAAAGCTTCACCCGTATATTTTCGTGCGAGGTCATAAAAATAAGTCATACGCTCAACGCGCGACTGCCACGGTCCCGGGGGTGACGAGGTTAAGGGTTCAGGTGATTTGGGGGTTGATTCGGCAATAGGACTGGGGGGAGCAGGGATACGACCCATATTCAGGAATGCTGGGGAAGGCCAAGGGAGGAGTGGACTGAGGTGTTGAGGGCGAAGGCAAATTCGGGTAGGAATTGGTCCCAATTCCTATGATCTTCTCCCGTATAAATGCCAAGCATGGGTTTCAGGGATCGATTAACTCGTTCGACAGGGTTGGACTGGGGATGGTAGGGAGGGGTGGTTATGTGGGTAATTCCTAATTGGGCTAAGGGTTGGGCCAAGTCTTTTCCTACAAATTCCGTACCATTATCGCTGAGGAAAAACTGCGGTTTTCCCCAGCGCAGGATCACTGTTTCATACAGGATCTTCCAAATATTTTTTGCAGTGGCCTTTCGAAGGGGTTTTAATTCTACATACCGGGTGAAAACGTCCTCAAGGACAAGTATGTACCGGTTTTGGCTACGACTGGGGGGAAAGGGGCCCATAATATCACCTGCGACGGTGGACCAGGGTTCGGTGGTCGTCCGCTCGCGCATTAATCCACGGGGTCCGGTTTGGATCGATTTATATCGCTGACAGGAGGGGCAAGCTCGGACATACTTAGCGACATCGCGATAAATACCCGGCCAATAAAAATAAGTCGAAACCCTTTGGTACGTTTTATCGATACCTCCATGGGCAGCATAGGGACTGTCATGGGCATCCTGAATAGTGGCAAGTCTGAGTCCCGGGGGAAGAACGGTCTTCCATCGGTTCAGATCAGGGACTGTCGGATCAATCTGGGGACAGGGGCGTAAATAGTATAGAACGTCGTCGTCTACTGTCCAGTCAGGGTATTTATGGGGATTTTCTTTGACGTCTGTCTTTTTCTTCTGGTACCATCTGTCAGGGGAGGATTGCATTAAGTCAAGGGCGGCTAGGGTATGGGGACAAATACGGGAAAGGGCATCGGGGACGACATGAAGGGATCCTTTACGGTGGACTAGGTCAAAGTCATGGGACTGGAGTTCGAGGGCTCAACGGGCTACTCGGCCGGTGGCGTTCTTGAAATTCACTAGCCATTTCAGGCTAGCATGATCAGTGATGACTCTAAATTTACTTCCTTCGAGATAAGGGCGGAATTTCCTAATAGCCCACAGGACTGCGAGGCATTCTCTTTCGGTCACAGTATAGTTACGCTCAGCCGGGGTAAGAACTCGGCTGGCGAAATAAATGGGTCGGTCAGAGCCAAGGGAGGCTTTATTATTTAAATGGTCGGAGCCAAATTCGGACTCTTGCGTAAGGACGGCTCCGATGGCAACGTCACTGGCGTCAGTCTGGATGGTAAAGGGCTTGTCGAAGTCAGGTCGGGCGAGGACGGGGGTGGTGATGAGGGATTGTTTAAGGGCGTCGAAGGCAGTCTGTTGATCGTCGGTCCAGGTCCAGGGTTGGTCTTTATGTAAGAGGAGGAGGAGGGGGATTTTGTCGTTGGATAATTGGGGCAGGAATCGGGAATACCACCCTACCATACCGAGAAATCGTTGTAATTCCTTAATATTTCGGGGTGGGGGGTAATTAGTGATAGGGGCAGTCTTTTCAGGGTCAGCAGCTAATCCGTCAGAGGTGAGGATATATCCAAGGAATTCAAGTCGGTCACATAGGAAGGAGCATTTGTCGGGATTTACTGTCAGGTTATTGTCCTGCAGTCTTTTGAGGAGTTGGGAAACGAACCATTCGTGTTCCTCTAAAGTTCGGGTAAAAATCAGGAAGTCGTCCGCATATTTACGGACATTGGTGGACCATTGGGCGGGGATTATCATGTCAGTGAGGAGCTGGAACATGGCAGGGCCATTTTTCAGCCCAAAGGGCATTCGCTTATATTGAAATAAGCCGGGGGGTAGTCCAGGGATCGCGAAGGCAGTTTTCTCCTTACTTTCGTCGTCCAGGGGGATATGATGAAAGGCTTGGCTAACATCGATTTTGGACACATAGACCGTTCCATGAGCACAGTCAAGTAAATCTTCAAGACTCTGCATGGGGACGGCTAGGTGTTTCGTAACAGCGTTAAGGGGGCGGTAATCGATGCATAATCGATAACTGTCATCGGGTTTTCTGACTAATACGGGCCAACTACACCAATCGCTTTGGGACGGTTCTACTATTCCTTGTTCTAATAATTTTTTAGTTTTTTCTTGGGCAACTTTAAGAATTTGGGGGGCGTATCGTCTTGTGGGGCTGCGTATAGGGGGATGTCCTTGGGTGTCAATATGCATCGTCAATAGGGGACAAACGTTAGCGACTTCTGCGGCAGGTTTGATCCAGCTTTTAAATTTCTCTCTCAGAGAAGCTGATTGATCTTCTGGGATAATGGCTAGGGAAGTGAGTGTGCAGGGAGGGGGTTTGTCGAGGTTGATAGGTTTAGGAGAAGGTCCGTCTGAAGGGTACCAAATAGTGAGGGGTTGAGCGGTTAGGGTAATAAAGGGACGGGCAGGGTCATCCCGATAATACTTTCGACACTCGAGGTTAAGCCCTAATTGTTGAAGGGCGTCCATCCCGAGAACGCAATCAAAAGCTAAGGCATTAGTAAGCCGAAAAGGGATAATACTAAAATGGGACTCGGAGATCAGTCGCATTGCGACACATCCTTCAAGGGGCCTTGATTCCCCGCTTCCTAACATAACGTCTTCACCGACGTCAACCGCGTAATTCCGCAAATGGGGTCCTATTTCGGTGCTGATGAAAGATCGATTAGCCCCGGAATCAATCAAGGTCCGTAGCTTCATCCTACCAAGGTTAAGCTGGGCAAAATATCTATTCTCGGAGGGGTCATCATAGACGAGGGTTAAAAAATCTTCATAGGTAATAAAGTCGGGATTATTTCGGTCATTGGCTGTCAGGGTCAGTAGGGTCGGGATCTCTTCGGGGGGAGGGTTGCTGGGAATCGGGGTTTTTTGGCGTCGGCGGGGTGTGGGGATGCAGGAAGTTTGTGGTATGGGGGTCGAAGGTAAAGGGGCAGAGGTAGAGGGAACGGGAGAAGGGGGAAGGGTTGCTTGGGTAGGGAGTTTAGGGATGGGATTTATAGGGGTGCTGACTGGGTCTGGAGAGGTAGCTAGGGGAGCAGGGGATTTAGTGGGATTTTCAGGGGTAGGATTTACGGGGTTAATTACAGGGCGTGAGGGGGTGGTGACTGGGATAGGGGGATCGGCAAAATTTTCAGGGGGTGGAAGGGGAAGGTCAGGGTCAGGTATTGTTGGGGGATGATCAGGAATGTGGGATTCAGGGTTTGGAGGAGGGTTTTTTGTCACGTCAGTCGTCAGTTGGAAACGTACGCGTTTTTGTGGGTACGGGCGTCTTGGTCGTGGGGGGGAGGTATTATTGGTCCCCCCCGATCTTAGTTTCCCTGAGGGGGATATGGTTGTTGGGAGTAATTGGGTTAGGAAGGGGGGGTTCGTTGGGGTTGGTTTTGTGTGGGTTGTTGGGGATAATATTGGGGAGGAGGATTTCGTCTTATTGGGGTAGGATAAATAGGACATTCACGGGCGAAATGTCCAGGCTGATGACAGCGGAAGCAGGTGAATTTCTCCAGCGATCCACTGTTGGAAGGGCTGGTGGTAGGAGGGGGTGGTATTACCAGACTCATTAAAGGGGGAGGGTAATGGTATTGGGTATCAGGAGTGGAGAAGGTGGGGGGAGTTCGTGAACGTCTTTGGGGAACAGGACTGTGCGGGGGACTTGTTGGGATTCCATGTGTGGGCGGAGGACGGGGAAAGGGGACAGTATGATCAGGAGGGGGGGCGTAAGGATTGGTGGCGAACTGTGCTGGGGGGACGTCGGGGGCTCTCGAGGGTTGTGCACCCAGAGCCGAATAATGGGTCGTGTTTCGTCTCTGTCCTTTGGGGGTGGGAATGTTGAAGGCGTAGGCCGAAGCATAACTATCTTCAGCTGAGGGGGGAGGCTGATAACGGGACGCATTAATGGCGGTGTATTCCACCTCATGGGCGCTCTCCAAGAGCTGGGCGTAGGTGGTAAAAGATTTTCTTTTAATTTCCTTAGCGAACGAGGGGTGCATTTGGGAATGCACAATATTTAATTGTCTGGCTAAGGGGGGAGGGGGGTGGAGATTCGCGAAAAGACCACGCATACAGATAATGTAATCCCGAATGGATTCTTTGGGGGCCTGGGTACGTCGGCGAATATCTTGCCAAATACTTTCTTCCCTTCCGAAGGGACAGAAAGTGGCAGTAAAGGACGATACAAAATCGTCGAAAGTAATCAAATAGGGGTGTTCAGTGCGATACCACGTCCTTGCATTTCCCCGAAATGCAAAGGCGAGGGCGCGAAGGGTCTCCTCTTCGGTGAGGTTGTATGCCGCGCAACTGTCACCGATTTGGTCCAAAAATAGATAGGGATCCTCACTTTTCGCTCCCGAGAAAGTGATCCCGTCTCTTTTAAAAATTGAACTAATTTTTAGTTCGCGGGACGTAGGGTCCGACGATCCCTGATCGCGGAAAGTGGTATGATGGGGGGTGTGGGGAAAGGATGGTTGGGGCTGTTCAGAGGGATCATAATCATTGAGGGCGAGAGGGGGAATTTGGGAGGCAAAATTCAGGGTACGGGAAGGTCTGTGGATAGGGTGACGGGGTCTGTTGGTGGGGGGAAAGGGATATCGGGGGTTGGTGCGAGGAGGGAATACTGGCTCATCCACATTGTACGTAGAGTGAGCAGTAGGAGGGGGTGGATAGGTAGCAGGAGGGGCAGTGGGATGGGACTCAGTGGGGTAATTGGTAGAGGGGAAAGGGGGGAAAAGGGTAGTGGGCCGGGGACGGGGAGTGGATTGAATGGGGTATGTCTGGGAATAGGGTAGAGATACCTGAGGATCGGTGTGGGTAGAGAGGGGTTGGGGGGTGGTAAGGGGAATTGAGTTGTAAGAGGAGGTGGTAATAGGGGGGGCGTAAGGGGAAGTGGTAACAGGGAGGTTAAAGGTGACTCGATTAGGGGAACGGTGATCAGTCTGGGGGGAGTGGTGGGTAGGGGAACATTGGGTCTGCCCGAGGGGGATGGGATCCTGATAAATTCCCATACTTTGTCCCGTTCTAAGATATTCGCGAGTCCGATCGCGAATGGAATCATCGACTTCGGGGATGAGTTGAAACCCGATAGTAGTGAGAGGAACCGTCATGGAATCGTTGGACGTATCCCAATAAGCGGCGTGAGGCCCGAATTTTCGCCTGATTTCGGCCCGAACAAATCGATCCTTAAGGGTCGCGTATGACCCGACTGTTGAAAGACCCAGCGAGTCCAACAAAATCATGTGATCGCGTGGGTGGAGACCGTCATATCGATTTTCCAATTCATATTTAAATTGGGATATTTCCGAGGGACCTGGTTCCGGGGGTGGGAGAGGGGGAGGTAGTGAGGGGACCATCCGAGGGTAAGTGTCCATGGACGTCGCCGTAGTGACGTATGTACTTGCGCCGGCAGTAATACCGTGAGGACAAGTACAGGGGGCGGAGGGGGTGTGAACGTGAGTGACCGCGGTGGTAGTCACGGAAGTGACAGGAGGGGAGGTAGTAGTAGCAACTACCTCCGAATACAAAGGCATTCCGGGAATAGGGGGATCTGTGGGGTCCATGGTGGGGGAAATACAAAAGAATTCAATGAAAGGAGAAAAAGTTGAAAAAATTCAAAATTATTGAAAATCGGCCGAAACTGAAATAATTTATTAATAATTAATCAAAATCCTTGAAAAGAAACAAGAAAAAAAGAACTGAACAAAAAAGGCCGGTAACCAGGGAATCTGCTTTTTATTGTTTAAAAATAATTTAATTTTATGTAGGTGTGACGTATTGGCCTCCGCCAATGCGTCGTTTTTGAAAATCGATGCCCAGACATGGGTCAGCAGTCCCACGATGTCTTGGAGACGCTGTGGTCAGCTGCCCCAGTGTTTGGAGGATCGGTTTGCTCCCTGCAACGCCATTTGGACAAGGGACTGAACAATCCAACGGATGTTTAGACCATTGTCAGCACCCAAATGACGCCACAGCAGGGATTAAATAAAGCAGTTTCAGGGCTTTTGGCACGTCCAGTATACTGTGTGACTGTATGAGTCTTGCGTCAATGATGACACAAGACAATATTGGTGCAAAAAGCCGTGGAACTGCTTAGATCAGCGGACTTGGAGGAGATTTAGAGACTCGCAGAGAGACAGATACCTTCCAGGAGCAGACCAGACGGGGTCTTCCACTGCTCGTAACCGCGCTCCAAGTCCAACTCATAACCACCTAATAACGCGATACCGACCCACTCGCGCAAGGAGTGTATACCATTAAGATCAAATATATATATATATACATTTAATACATTCCGCGAGTGAGATTATTAAGTGTTGTTCCCAACCCGTCACCAAGACACCCCTCCTAGAAGAGTGAACCCGAAGGGCTCACCGAGATCTAGCCGGACGGGGCACGACGGCCCAGCAGAAGGGGACAAGACACAGGAGTGTCCCATCACCATCAGTCCCCAGAGGGGATATATATATACACCAGCTACTAGTAACCGCTAGTAGCATCCAGAAATATATATATAACCCCTTTGTGAGTACACTGGGAATAATAGGAATCAGTTTGGCTATCCAAAGCACCAAAAGAGGGGGTAGCCAAACCTCAAAACGTCACATTGGCGCCCAACTAGTTTTTGGCACTCATCAGGAGATAGTGCAGAAGAATTATGTGACACTAGAAGTGGGAACACACTGAATTACGCGTACGGAGCCGACGGTCGACGAAGGAAGGAGATTAATAAATAAAAACACAGAACCCCAACCAACACCAGAGAAAATTAAACCGACAACGCAGACCGATAGCCGAGACGGGAAGTATAGCAGTGACAACGCTTGACACCAACACCAGGAACCACCCAACGCCAAGCCAGGAGCAGCAGGAGAAATTTGGGACAGGACAACTCGCCAACAGCGGTACCGGAGACAACTCAGCGCCAAACCTGAAAAATAAAATCATCATTAGCAGAGACAACAAACGAGATCCGGGACAACAGGATGAATATCGGACTACTGAAAATCGTCATGGGACTCGCGTAAGTACTGAACAAGCTTAAAAATTCCTCCTATTCGCACACCGCGATCTTTGGCCAGTCGGACCCAACGACGCGACCGACGGAACCGAGACTCGCGACCATATTTAACACACACAGAATTAAATACAATAGACATGGACGGCGCGTCAAACGAAACCACCACGGGAGGACCGACGGAACCGGTCAACCGCGAGACGACAACAAGTAACCCGACGGCAATATCATGCGTAGCAAACACGACAACCACATTCACAACCTTACAGTCGAGAATAACAGCAAGTACGGTCGCACCAACATCAGTCGGTATTCCCCAACCTTTCGCGTTCAGTTCCCCAATACCAGGGAACATTAGACCAGAAATGGGACAGATGGGTCCGCCCTACAGAAATAATCGATCGGATTTGGGATTAGGACCATTTAGCCCTATGCTAGGAATGAATTACGCGATGGGGAGACAAGAGTTGGGACAACAATTTCACAGGGGCAATGGAATCGGTAGATCGGAAAGGGTACCCGGAAGCCCTATGTCGGAATTGAGTGCGAGATTTGGAAGGGCCAATTTCGGTCTCGGAGGACCGAATACGGTCCCTCAAAATACCTTCGAAGACGGGAATGTAGGACAGGGAGCTTTCTCAGGTCACGCACCACAAGCTCACGGATTGGGCTTGGGATACAATCCATGGGCAGATCACGGCTACGGAGAAGATCAACGAGTGAGGAATGCAATAAGACCATTGCCGAAATATGAGGTAGGGGATGATGTAGAGAGATTCATCACCAGCCTGAATATGTCACGAAGACTTTTGAGGCCGGGAGATGAGCTAAATTTTCTGCACCAGTGCCTGCCAAAATTCGGTCCGAAAGCAAGATTGGCGGTAGAAAGCGCGCTAACAAGCATAAACTCGCTCGATGACCTTGTCACAAAGCTTCGCTTATCATTCGGAACTAGGGAAAACCTACGTCAAATTCTGGGGAAAATGTCGCGTCTGTATCAACAATACGGAGAATCGGTCACAGATTACGAAGCGCGATTCAGGGCTCTGCAATTAAAAGCACAAAGTCGACTTGACACGGATCCGACGGCAGATTACGGGATCACGATCCACGGTATTAAATTAAATATGAGGGAAGCCTTTCTCGCCGGACTCAGAAGAGACATCAAGAGTATGATGTTTCCCCTGACTCCAGCATCTTTTGACGAGGCCGTCGGACTCGCGGTCACGATCGAGTCGAAAATAAAAGAAACCGAGGATTTCGAACAGCTACGGAGGCTGCATGCAAAACCAAAACACTCTCAAGGGCAAGGAAAGATTAGAAGAATCGAATCAATCGATGATGACGCGATTGAGGCTGATTTGAGAGCGATGAACATCAGGTTCACAAACTCCACAAAATCCGACGGACAGAAACGCGCAGTCCGAAACGAAAAGAACAAACCCGAGTACAGAGGGGGGAAACAGTCAGACAAACGGGTGACGAAACCTAACACCAACGATAACGTTTGCTACAGATGTGCCAAACCGGGGCACTATGCACGGGATTGTAGAACCCCCGCTCACCTAATAAAAAAACAACGTCCAACGAATAAAATCGCGACTGAAGAAAAAAGAGAAGACACAAAGAACGACCAAGAGGCGGTCGCTAGTACCAGCCAAAATTTAAACTAAAAACGAGTCCAGAAGAGCTGCGCGATCTAGGACTCGAAGACATGGGCGAGTCAAAAGCGCAGAAAAAAACAATATATAAAACGGCCCATGTAAATTTCCGCGTAATGGACATACCTCCCACCCAAGTACATCTAAAGGTAGATCGAATGAAGGGAAGGGAGGGGAAATTCTTTGTAGACACGGGAGCTGATGTCAATCTAGTACGATCAGACAAACTCAGTCCGGAATTAAGGATAAATCGTGAAGAAATAATAATTATCAAAGGGGTTACACCGGGGAAATCGAGAACGATAGGGTACGTAACTCTGAACGTAGAAGGAATCGAAGACAAATTCCATGTCGTCGATTCGAGTTTTCCCCTTTCAGAAGATGGAATGCTGGGCAGGCCATTTCTGAAAAGCAGGGCAGTCAAAATTGACTACGGGGAAGACACCCTTACAATAGGGGAGGGGATACACACATTTTTAAATACGGAATCAATTTCCCTTCCGCCTAGGACAATTAAATTAGTCTACGTCAGAGTAGGTAAATTCGACGCAGAAGTCGGTTACCTCCCGCGAAGGGACATCAAATCAGGGGTGTACTCCGGGGATGCGATAGTGAAACCTAGGGAAGGTGTAGCTTTTTCATACGCGTACAATACCCGGGAAACCGAAGAACGATTTAAAATTCCATTTGTCGACTTAGAAGAAATAGAGTCAATTGCAACGGAAGCGGAAATTAAAGCATTCAGCGAATCAGAGAGTTCGGAACCAACAAAATAATGGAAATGCTCCGGCTGGAGGGTCTGGATGAGGAAGAGCAGGAAGAGGCAGAAAATTTAATAAGATATAATCCTTGGGTATATAAACTTGATCACGAAAAACTAAAAGAAGCCAAAATACCGGGATATCAATTTAAACTAAAGGACGACGAACCCGTCGTAGTCCGACAATTCCGCCTGCCCTTCCACATCAGAGACAAATCTAAAGAAGAAATAGATACCATGCTGAAAGCCGGTATCATCGAACCCTCTGACTCACCGTATAACTCGCCAGCGTGGATGGTTGCGAAAAAACCAGGCCCCGACGGAGAGAAACGGTGGCGTATGGTAGTCGATTTTCGTCGACTAAACGAAAAAATGGTCGCGGACGCATACCCACTACCCAATATCACGGATATACTCGACCAATTAGGGGGCATGAGATACTTCTCAACATTCGATTTGGTATCCGGATTCCACCAAATCCCTCTAGCCCCGGAGAGTCGCCCCAAAACAGCCTTCTCAACCACGGGAGGACACTATCATTATACCCGAATACCAATGGGCATTGCGAACGGTCCACCAGCCTTCCAGAGGTCAATGGACGTAGTATTATCCGGACTACAGGGGGCAGGGTTATTTGTCTACATGGATGATATAGTCGTCTATGGAAAAACTTTAGAAGATCATAGAGAAAAATATAAATCGTTCGTGGACAGACTCCATGATGCACAAATGAGCCTGCAGCCCTCTAAATGTGAATTTTTAAGGGAAGAGGTAGCCTTTTTGGGGCATTGCGTCAGCCACGAGGGAATAAAACCTAACCCCAAAACAATAGAACCCATCCTAAAATATCGAAAACCTAAGGATAGGAAGGGAATTAGACAATTTATCGGATTGGCGGGGTACTATCGGAAATTCATGGAGAATTTTGCGACAAAAGCACGCCCCCTAACGGAACTCTTAAAAGAAGAGGTCCCCTTTGAATGGGGAGAAAAACAAGAAAATGCATTCACAGGAATAGCCCGAGAAATAACGTCATACCCCATACTACGACACCCAGATTTTTCTCGACCGTTCATCGTCACGACCGACGCATCAGATTATGCGGTCGGGGCAATCCTCAGCCAAGGCAAGATAGGCGAAGATCTGCCTATAAGCTATGCCTCGCGAGTAATGACAAAACCAGAAAAAAACTATACAACTACAAAAAAGGACCTCCTAGCGATAATATTCGCGATTAGGCAATTCCGACCATATTTATACGGAAGAAAATTCACCCTGATAACCGATCACCAACCACTAGTGTGGCTGAGGTCAACAAAAGACCCAGGGGCCCAATTACGTCGTTGGGCAAATGAATTAGAAGAATACGATTATGAAATCAAATATAAACCGGGAAAGTTAAATTTAGACGCGGACGCGCTATCACGAAACCCGATACCTGAGGAGACAGAAGAAGTCACTCAGGAGAAAACCGTCGCAATCATAGCCGGAATGAACGCGCAAATTTGGAACGTAGAGGTCGGGGACGCGATGTGGTACACTATCAGACCAAGTGGCCAAAGAATAGGACCATGTGTGATCGAAGAAATATGGTCAGATAACAAAGTACTGGTCATGCGCGGCGATAGACCAGATATCGCTCGGGGGGAAAACATTGTGGCAGTGAATACCCCCCCGACAGACTGGAACACAAGCGAGACCGGGATTGAAGCGGTCTCAGCTTACGTCGACATAAAGGTCGGTGATATGGTATGGTACAAGAAATTCTCACCATATCACACGGTGGGACCACACGAAGTTATCGCACTCCTTTCGCCCGACGTAATTAAAGTCAGAACAGGGAATGTCGATACACACGTGTCAAAATGCCGAGTCGTCTCAGTAAACGAAGAACCAAATAAGGGTCCTAGAACGACTTCACACGGAAGCCAAGACGCCGGTCAACCAATAGAAACCCAAGAAAACCGCCCGACAAAAAGGAAGCGAGGACGCCCACGGAAAATTCCTGTTAAATGAGGGATACGAAAACGACCCTCGAAATTACCAGCAGTTAAAAGAAAAAGAGGACGACCGCGAAAAATCCCACTTGAAGAAATATCTACAGAAGAGGAAAATATTGCAAAACGCCCAAAAGGAAACACGCAACCTCCTCAGCCAAATGAAGAACCGGAAACAGAAAGAGAGAGCTCTAACCCCGGAAGCGAACCCGGAAGTGTATTCGACCCCACACAAGAGCCAATACCAACGTCAGATGAAGATATGGGTCGACAAAACTACCAAGAAGATAACGCAACAGCTGACGAGGGAAACGAGACGACACTCGACAACCGAAACGAGATCGACAATAGTCAAAACAGAGAACCACTGGATGACGCAAATTACGATGCATGGGAGCCGCCGACGGACGCTGATAACAGCGAGGGAGAAGACCCCCCTTTCGTCGACAACGAAGAGGCACCAGAGTATCAACTGTCTGAAGAAGAAGACAACGAGAATGTCCGACACTCTCGAATGCACGTGACGGAAGAAAAACAAAACTTCGCATTTTTTCTCCCAGCATCCGGAGAGCCGGATAACGCATGCCTTAGGGTATTAATCGAAAAGGAATGGATACAGGCGGAAGAACTGACGTCACAACGGTGTCAAACGGGAGAAGTAATTAAAATAAGGAAATCCGACAAATGGGGATTTGGCCTGGTCATTAAAGATGACTCAGAGGCAGAAGTCCTCGAGGATAACATTGAACGAACCCTAGAAATATTTCTCGAACTAATAACAGCCGAAAATATAGAAATAATAAGAATGGCACACGACTATGATTGCCTATCGGGACGATCACGAAGAACAATCAGAACGACCCTGAAGAAAAAATTACGCGGAACCAACATACAAGTAATATTATGCGCAAGATTACTCGAAGTACCGACTACGGAAGATCGCATTTCCATCGTTGAAGAAAAACATACATCAACGATAGGAGGACATAAAGGTATCACCAAAACCCTACACGGAGTGAAACTCCAATACTATTGGAAAAACATGTCCCAAACGGTCCGAGAATACGTAAACCTCTGCCAAACCTGCCAACGCAAGAAACTAACGAGGGAGAAGGCCCGCCACCCCATGATCATTACTGATACACCAATCGACGCGTTCGAGAAGGTGTCTATGGACATCTATGAGCCCTCCGGCAGGAGCCACAGGGGACATGCATACCTATTGACAATGCAGGATTGTCTAACGAAATACGCCTTAGCCGTGCCATTGAGAACGGAACGAGCGGAAGACGTAGCACGGGCTCTCGCACGCAGATTAATATGTACATTCGGCGCGCCACAGGCCCTCTTGTCGGACAGAGGCACAAATTTTACAAGTCAGATCACCGCGGAATTTTGTAAATTATTTAGAATTCGCCACTGTCTGACTACCGCGTACCACCCCCAATCAAACGGATCCCTCGAACGCAGTCACCATGTCCTAACCGAATTTCTAAAAACCCAAATCGGAGATAGCGGAGACTGGGATAAATGGATAGATATGGCGATGTTTGCGTATAATACGAGCGTACACGAAAGCACGGGATTCACCCCTCACGAGCTAGTTTTCGGAGTAAAACCACGCGTACCCTCAGCAAGATCGATCGAGGGAATCGGAGGCAAACCCTATCGCGTATTATTCCAAGAATTAACCGAAGGATTAAAAAGAGTACGCGAACAAACCCGGATAAACCTCATAAAATCAAAACAAAGATCAAAAAAATATTATGACCGAAAAGTGAGGGAAATACCGCTTCAAGTAGGAGAATATGTTTGGCTTTTAAAAGAGCCCAGAACGGGAAAAAGGGACGATGATTGGAAAGGACCATACCGTATTCTGGAAATTTTAGATCACAACAACGTGAATATCCAAATGGAAAGAAGATCAAAAATTGTACACCGCGACAAACTAAAGAAAGCGCGTCTCAGGGAAACCGAAAACCGCCCCGATAACCGAAATTAGAAAAAAAAACGAAACGACGAAATATTACCCGTTTTTCGAAAATTTCCGGTATATAAAAAAAAGGGGGATATAAAATAAAATAATAACTCACCAAAATTGAAGAACGGGCATCATCTAATTTGGCAGCAGTTGACTCCGGAAACCGAACTGGAGACGAGCTGGATGAAAAAAGAAAAAAACAACAATGAAATTTTCAGAAAATAAAAAAAACATATATTAAAAATATTTTTAGAAAAAAAAAATTAAAGAAAAAATGTAGATCCTGGACGCGGTAAAACCGGGTACGTTGGCCGCATCAGGAGAAAAGAGGATTCCCTCAGCCTTACACACCGCGAAGACGATCCTAGAAAAAAAAAAACAAAGTATAAAAAGATTGGCAAAAAAAAAAAAAAAAAAAAACGAGGATCATGATCAGGAGAGACAAATAGAAAAGGAAAATAAACACATACAAAGGCATCCCCACGAACATGCTCGAAGAAGGCAAACCAGTCGTACTCGTCGACGATCTCCTCCCCGAGAGTAGGATCCCCGGACAAATATCGTAGATATTCCAGAGGATCATCCCCGTATTGATACATACGGGGAGCCTGAAAAAAAAAAAAATATATATATAACACAAATTTAGCATCAAAAAAAAAAGGGGGGAGGATAACTCACCCTGGACAGGGACCCTCAATAAAGAGACGGGGGAGACAAAAATCACCCGATAGCCACAGGCGCAGATTCCCCTGTCGCCGAACCTCACGAGTAATCCCCATCCTGAGGATAGTCTCCACACGATCCCAACAAGCATCGTAAAGAAGGTCAAACAGGAGACACGGGGCAGAATGGGAGAACAGAGGGACGCGATAATAATTCTCCACCGTCAGGGTAAGCCAGAGTTCAGTGACCTCTTGCACGGTTTCCCAGGGAAAGGACTCCTGAAAAACAAAGGGGAATATATATTAAACATAAAAAAAAACAAAAAGAAAAAAACTTACCAAAGATGCCGGGAGAACTACGTCAAAATCCCCAACCTCAAAACCCGGAATCCAGAAAGGATGGCCCGTCATCTCACTAGAATCTCGCTGGCTATTGAGGAGATCGACCAACCCCAACCCAAAATATTGGCCAGACCGGATGGCGGGAAGAGTAAGAGCTATACGGTACTCAAAAATTTCCCGTGGAGCCCAAGAGGGAAGAGGCTCTAACAACAACTCGTGGAAATCATAGAATCGCGAACCACCACGAATCAGGGACCCAACGAAGGGAACCGTCTCTATAAGGTCCTCCAACACTCGCACAATCGGGTCA